>NC_088241.1:9980191-10212691 GCF_036934945.1 Oncorhynchus masou masou | reverse complement strand
GTAGTATGTACATGAATGTATAGTTAAAGTGACTATGCATATATGGTAAACAGAGAGTAGCAGCAGCGTAAAAAGAGGGTTTGGGGAGGGTTGGGGGGGCACACAATGCAAATACTCCGGGAAGCCATTTGATTACCTGTTCAGGAGTCTTATTGCTTGGGGGTAAAAACTGTTTTGTCCTAGACTTGGCACTCCAGTACCGCTTGCCATGCGGTAGTAGAGAGAACAGTCTATGGCTGGGGTGGCTGGGGTCTTTGACAATTTGTAGGGCCTTCCTGGATGGCAGGCAGCTTAGCCCCAGTGATGTACTGGGCCATACACACTACCCTCTGTAGTGCCATGCGGTCAGAGGCCGAGCAATTACCGTACCAGACAGTGATGCAACCATGCTCTCGATGTTGCAGCTGTAGAACCTTTTGAGGATCTCAGGACCCATGCCAAATCTTTTTTGTTTCCTGAGGGGGAATAGGCTTTGTTGTGCCCTCTTCACGACTGTCTTGGTGTGTTTGGACCATTCTAGTTTGTCCAGAGTAGTGATGATGGGCGTGCAGAGTTGTATGGCATTGAAGCTCGTCTGGAGGTTAGTTAACACAGTGTACAAAGAAGGGCCAAAAGTATACAGAATGGTGTCGTCTGCGTAGAGGTGGATCAGAGAGTCACCAGCAGCAAGGGTGAGATCATTGATGTATACAGAGAAAAGAGTCGGCCTGAGGATTGAACCCCATAGAGACTGCCAGAGGTCCGGACAACAGGCCCTCCGATTTGACACACTGAACTCTGTCTGAGAAGAAGTTGGTGAACCAGGCGAGGTAGTCATTTGAGAAACCAAGGCTGTTGAGTCTGCCGATAATAATGTGCTGATTGACAGAGTCGAAAGCCTTGGCCATTTCGATGAATACAGCTGCACAGTATTGTCTGTTATCGATGGCGGTTATGATAAGGTGAAGAGAAGGGAGCGAGAGATGAGATTGAATTATACTTAACTTCACTAGGGTAGGGGGCAGCATTCAGTATTTTGGATGAAAAGCATGCCCAAATTAAACTGCCTGCTACTTAGACCCAGAAGCTAGAATATGCATATAATTAGTTGATTTGGATAGAAAACACTCTACAGTTTCCAAAACCGTTACAATAATGTCTGTGAGTATAACAGAACTGATATGAAAGGTGAAAACCTGAGGAAAATCCAACTAGGAAGTACTATTATTTTGAAAGGCTGTTTTTCCATTGAAAGCCTATCCACCATACAAAGACTTAGGACTCAGCACACAATCTCTATGGCTTCACCTACATGTGGCCAGTCAGGCGTTTACTCTGAAAAATGAGGGAGATACAGCACTTTCAATGAGATGCCAGTGGAAATTTCCAGCCATGAGCCCAGCGTGTGATCGGGAGCGCGCATTTCTTGTTTCTCCTTTTCTATTGACGTAGCTTTTGTCCGGTTGAAATATTATTGATTATTTATAACAAGATTTTTGGACATAAAGAGGTACATTATCGAACAAAACAAACATTTATTATCTAACATGGAGACCTGGGAGTGCCACCAGATGAAGATTATCAAAGGTAAGTGATTAATTTTAATGCTATTTCTGACCTTGATTGGATAATGGCTGTATGGTTTTTGTGGCTAGGCGCTGACCTAACATAATCGTGTTGTGTGCTTTCGCCGTAAAGCCTTTTTGAAATCTGACACACCGGTTGCATTAAGGAGAATTTTATCTTTAAATGTATGCTAAACACTTGTATCTTTAATCAATGCTTATGATGAGTATTTCTGTAATTTGATGTGGCTCTCTGCATTTTCACCGGATGTATGTTTGAAACAATGATTACTGTACATAACACGCCAATTTCAACTGAGGTGTTTGGACATAAAAATTAACTTTATCGAACAAAACACACATTTATTGTGTAACATGAAGTCCTGTGAGTGCCATCTGATGAAGATCATCAAAGGTTAGTGATTAATTTAATCGCTATTTCTAACTTTTGTGAGCCCTCTCCTTGGCTGGAAAATGGCTGTATGGTTTTCTGTGACTAGCTGCTGACCTAACATAATTGTTTGGTGTGCTTTCACCGAAATTGGATTTACAAGAGTTTACAAGAAGTTTATTTTTAAAATGGTGTAAAATACTTGTATGTTTGAGGAATTTTAATTATGGGATTTCTGTTGTTTTGAATTTGGCACCCTGCAAATTCACTGGATATTGTCGAGGTTGGACGCTTGTACCAGAGAGGTTAAATGTATACTTGCACAAAAATTGAGATACTTGCGGGCATGTGTGTTGTATCCACTGTGGATAATGTTCATCTTGGCGGCTGATGTTGCATGTTCTCAATTTACCCACCAGTGAGTTATTATATCATGAGAATAGCTGCAATTCTGAGTCCAACCACTAGATGTCAGACAAGGCCCAATATATATGTCCTTGATAAACAACAGGAAGTTCACTGCATAACAACTACATCCAAAATCGGGGATGCACGTTTTGTTTAATGCCCTAGCACTACACAGCTGATCAAATAATCAACTAATCATAAAGCTTTTATAATTTGAAACAGCTGTATTGTGTTAAGACAAAAGACAAAACGTGCACCCCTTGGGGTTTGGGAAACGCTGTCCTAGAGAGTTTTCTCTCTCACATTATAACAATGTAATGTTTTTCTATGTACGTCCAGCGATTCCAGGAAAAATTACAGTAAAACAGAGGGCAAACTATTCTGTCCGGTTCTGATATTATTGTCTTTTGTCCAGGGGACAGCAGGCAGGCAGTAAAGAGGGCCTTTGTTTGGTAGTCTGACTGGAAACCTGAACCCTGAGGAAGGGAATTACCATAGTGACTCGTCCCTCATCTCTATCTGGCTTTATCACTTCTCTCTACTCCCCTTCTCTCTCTCTCTCTTTCTCTCTCTCCCTCTCTCCCTCCCTCTCTCTCTCCCTATTCTACCTCTAAGCACACTGTGGCTTCGTCTGATGTGCCTTGAAAAAGAACAACAAATCATCACAGTATAATAAGAATATAACAATATGGGCCCGGATGTGTTTACCTGTGAAGTGCAGAGGCTGGGCCAGAGCCAGGACAGCGATGTCTCTGCTGTTGTCATCTATGTTGGGGTCTACAAAGGGCAGGTAGCTGCTGTGGTACACCACAGTCTTTACCTCAAGAACTCTAACATTCTTATGGGTGAGCTTGTTGTAGATGGAGCCCAGTAGCACCCTCCATCGAGACACCTGACGGTTCCTCCTGAGGACAAACAGAATCCATGAGAAGAAGTGTGTAAGCGAGAGAAGAGAGAGAGAGAGCAAGTGAGACAGTGTGTGTGTGTGACAGAGAGAGAGAGAGAGAGAGAGAGAGAGAGAGATGAGAGAGATGGAGAGAAAATTCAGGGCTTACTCTGGGAAGCAGTGGGCTGCGCTGACGATCCAGCGGTCTGAGATGATGGAGCCTCCACACTGGTGCACCCCGTCATACTGCAAACTGACCTGCCACGGCCAGCTACCCTGCCTAGCATCTACACCACCCACTATACGGTCCTCTGTCAGACTACGCCTGCCACAGTCTAGACAGACAGACAGAAAGAGAGGGGAGGGAGGGATAGGGAGGAGAAAGAGATATGGATGGGGAGGGAGGGATAAGACAGAGAGAGATAGGGAGGGAGGAATAAAGAGAGAGGTAAGAGAGAGAGAGAGGTACAGGAGGAGAGAAAGAGAGAGGGAGGAATAAAGAGAGAGGTAATGGGGGATGCAGGAGAGAGAGAGTTAAGCCATCTTGTACAACTCTCAGGTTGTTTTTCATCACTTTGTGTAAAAACTGTATCACGGTGTCAGGACCAAACCAAAGCTCTCAGCAGAACCTACCTTGACAAAGGAGACTTAGGACCTGGCCAGTTTCACAGTCACTGAAAAACAAAACGACAACAGTCAGACACAGCAGCCTGGAACCCATCTATGAGATATGAGTGTTATAAGAATGCCTGACCAGGGATATAGAGACTCTTTGATCTTCTTTCCATAGGTCAGCTCCTTCTCTTTGACACAGAAGAACTCCTCACGGTCGTTACTGCCTTCAGGGATACTGGACACGGAGTAATTCACCACGCTGGAGGGGACATAAGGCATGCATCTCTTTATTACAGATACTTCTATCACTGACAGATCAGTTGAAAGATCCCTGGCCTAAACCAGATGAAGTTGTATAACTTTTTGGGCGACCCTACCAAATCCACATAGCAATGTAAGGTAAAACATACCCTTGTAAAACTGACCATCTTACCGATCCTCGACTTCGGCGATGTCATTTACAAAATAGCCTACAACACCCTACTCAACAAATTGGATGCAGTCTATCACAGTGCCATCTGTTTTGTCATCAAAGCCCCATATACTACCCACCACTGCGACCTGTACGCTCTCGTTGGCTGGCCCTCGCTTCATACTCGTCGCCAAACCAACTGGCTCCAGGTCATCTACAAGACCCTGCTAGGTAACGTCCCGCCTTATCTCTGCTCGCTGGTCACCATAGCAGCACCCACCCTTAGCATGCGTTCCAGCGGGTATATCTCACTTGTCAACCCCAAAGCCAATTCCTCATTTGGCCGCCTCTCCTTCCAGTTCTCTGCTGCCATTGACTGGAACGAACTACAAAAATCTCTGAAACTGGAAACACTTATCTCCCTCACTAGCTTTAAGCACCAGCTGTCAGAGCAGCTCACAGATCACTGGACCTATACATAGCCCATCTATAAATTGCCCAAACAACTACTGCTTCCCCTACTGCATTTATTTATTTATTTTGCTCCTTTGCACTCCAGTATTTCTACTTTGCAGACTCATCTCCGGTCAAATCTACCATTCCAGTGTTTTAATTGCCATATTGTTGTCACGCCTTGGTCTTAGTATTTTGTGTTTTAGTTAATTAGTTGGTCAGGCCAAGGTGTGACATGGGTTTGTTTGTTGTAATTCTTAGTGGGTTTTTTTTGGTTATTGGGATTGTAGCTGATTAGGGGTGTGTGTTACTTAGGTTTGGCTGCCTGAGGCGGTTCTCAATCAGAGTCAGGTGATTCTCGTTGTCTCTGATTGGGAACCGTATTTAGGTAGCCTGGGTTTCGCTTTGTATTTCGTGGGTGATTGTTCCTGTCTCTGTGTTAGTTTCACCAGTCAGGCTGTAATAGGTTTCACGTTCCGTTTGTTGTTTTGTATTTATTAGTTATTCATGTATAGTTTGTTTGTTTGTTTCACTAATAAACATGAGTAACCTACACGCTGCATTTCGGTCCGACTTTCTTGCGACAAACGAAGAACGCCGTTACAGAATCACCCACCACACACGGACCGAGCAGCGTGTCAACAGGCAGGAGCAGCCCAAAGAGGAGCAGCCCAAAGAGGAGCCGCGTATTAAGGATTTCTGGACATGGGAGGAAATCCTTGACGGGAGAGGACCCTGGGCTAAACCAGGGGAGTGTAGCCGCCCAAAGGTGCAGCAGGCGAAGAGGCAACAGAAGCAGCTTCAGTGGGAGAGGCTACACCATTTGGAGAATTGGACATGGGAGGAGGAACTGGATGGAAAAGGACCCTGGGCTCAGCCTGGTGAATATCGCCGCCCCAGGAGGAATTAGAAGCGGCTAAAGCGGAGAGGCGCTGGTATGAGGAGGCAGCACGGCGACATGGATGGAAGCCCGAAAAGCAGCCCCAAAAATTTCTTGGGGGGGGGGCTATCAGGGAGTATGGCTGCGTCAGGTAGGAGACCTGCGCAATCTCCCTGTGTTTACCGGGGGTCTAGAGAGACCGGGCAGGCACCGTGTTATGCAGTGGTGCGCACGGTGTCCCCAGTGCGGGCGCATAGCCCGGTGCGGTATATTTCAGCTCCGCGTATCGGCCGGGCTAGATTGAGCGTCGAGCCAAATGCCATGAAGCCGGCTCTACGCATCCGGTCCCCAGTGCGTCTCCTTGGGCCGGCTTACATGGCACCAGCCTTGCGCTCGGTGTCTCCGGTTCGCCTACATAGCCCAGTGCGGGCTATTTCTCCTCACAGCACTGGCAGGGCAACCGAGGGTATTCAACCAGGTAAGGTTGGGCAGGCTCGGTGCTCAAGAGCTCCAGTGCGCCTGCACGGTCCGGTCTATCCAGTACCACCTCCACACCCCAGCCCTCCGGTAGCAGCTCCCCGCACTAGGCTTCCTGTGCGTGTCCTCGACCCAATACCACCAGTGCAGGCACCATGCATCAGGCCTACAGTGCGCCTCGCCTCTCCTGTACTGTCAGAACCTTTCTCCTCTCCAGCGCTGCCGGAGCCTCCTGCCTGTTCGGAGCAGCCTGAGCTGCTAGTCTGCATGGAGCAGCCAGAGCTGCCAGTCTGCAAGGAGCTGCCAATCTGCAAGGAGCTGCCAGTCTGCATGGAGCAGCTAGAGTTGCCAGTCTGCAAGGAGCTGCCAGTCTGCATGAAGCAGCCAGAGCTGCCAGTCTGCATGGAGCAGCTAGAGCTGCCAGTCTGCAAGGAGCTGCCAGTCTGTATGGAGCAGCCAGAGCTGCCAGTCTGCCTGGAGCAGCTAGAGCTGCCAGTCTGCAAGGAGCTGCCAGTCTACATGGAGCAGCTAGAGCTGCCAGTCTGCAAGGAGCTGCCAGTCTGTATGGAGCAGCCAGAGCTGCCAGTCTGCCTGGAGCAGCTAGAGCTGCCAGTCTGCAAGGAGCTGCCAGTCTACATGGAGCAGCTAGAGCTGCCAGTCTGCAAGGAGCTGCCAGTCTGCATGGAGCAGCCAGAGCTGCCAGTCTACATGGAGCAGCTAGAGCTGCCAGTCTGCAAGGAGCTGCCAGTCTGCATGGAGCAGCCAGAGCTGCCAGTCTACATGGAGCAGCCAGAGCCACCAGTCAGCATGGAGCAGCCAGAGCCGTCAGTCAGCATGAAGCAGCCAGAGCCGTCAGTCTGCCAGGATCTGCCAGTCAGCCAGACTCTTCCAGATCTGCCAGTCAACCAGACTCTTCCAGATCTGCCAGTCAACCAGACTCTTCCAGATCTGCCAGTCAACCAGACTCTTCCAGATCTGCCAGTCAACCAGACTCTTCCAGATCTGCCAGTCAGCCAGACTCTTCCAGATCCAGCCAGTCAGCCAGGATCTTCCAGATCTGCCAGTCAACCAGTCAGATCTGCCAGGATCTTCCAGATCGGCCAGGATCTGCCAGTCAGACTCTTCCAGGATCCGACTCTTCCAGATCAGCCAGGATCCGCCAGTCAGCCAGGATCTGCCGGATTCAACTGCTTGGCTGGGCTTCATCTCGGTACTGGGCTTCTTCTCAGTACTGGGCTTCTTCTCAGTCCCGAGCTGCCCCTCAGTCCCGAGCTGCCCCTCAGTCCCGAGCTGCCACTCAGTCCCGAGCTGCCCCTCAGTCACGAGCTGCTCCTCTGTTATGTAGGGTTCTGGGTGAGGACTATTCGGCCATGGTCGGCGGTGAGGGTGGATTATCCCAGGACGCGAAGGGGAGGAACAATGACATTTATGAAGTGGGGTCCACGTCCGGATCCGGAACCGCCACCATGGACAGACGCCCACCCGGACCCTCCCTATGGTTTTGAAGTGCGTTCGGGAGTCCGCACCTTAGGGAGGGGGGGTTCTGTCACGCCTTGGTCTTAGTATTTTGTGTTTTAGTTAATTAGTTGGTCAGGCCAAGGTGTGACATGGGTTTATTGTTTGTTGTAATTCTTAGTGGGGTTTTTTTGGTTATTGGGATTGTAGCTGATTAGGGGTGTGTGTTACTTAGGTTTGGCTGCCTGAGGCGGTTCTCAATCAGAGTCAGGTGATTCTCGTTGTCTCTGATTGGGAACCATATTTAGGTAGCCTGGGTTTCGCTTTGTATTTTGTGGGTGATTGTTCCTGTCTCTGTGTTAGTTTCACCAGTCAGGCTGTAATAGGTTTCACGTTCCGTTTGTTGTTTTGTATTTATTAGTTATTCATGTATAGTTTGTTTGTTTGTTTCACTAATAAACATGAGTAACCTACACGCTGCATTTCGGTCCGACTTTCTTGCGACAAACGAAGAACGCCGTTACAATTGTATTTACTTCGCCACCATGGCCTATTTATTGCCTTTACCTCCCTTATCTCACCTCATTTGCTCAAATTGTATATAGACTCATTTTTCTACTGTATTATTGACTGTATGTTTGTTTTACTCCATGTGTAACTGTGTTGTTATATGTGTCGAACTGCTTTGCTTTATCTTGGCTAGGTCGCAGTTGAAATGAGAACTTGTTCTCAACTTGCCTACCTGGTTAAATAAAGGTGAAATCAATAAATAAATAAAGATCTCTCATTGAAAGGAAGTCTGAGAATCGGTAGATCCATTCTATATGCGTAAGAGGGAGTTCCAAGATTAATGTACATCTGTACATCTGAAAATACAATCTTTTTTGTTTTTGAAAATATATTTCACAGCTGTTTAGATTCTCTAAACTATACATTGCTTGCTTTGTGGCCATAAACTGAAATTAGGCAAACCATTGAATTTTAGCAACCAGGCAAGGGTGGAGCAATTTCTGTGCAGCCTTCTTGCATGGCATAGGGGTATCAGCCCCCCACACCTCTCTGATTCAGATGGGTTGCGTTAAATGCGGAAGACACATTTCAGTTGAGTGCATTCATTTGTACAACTGACTAGGTACTGCTTCCCTTTCCTTTTATCATGCTGTAGATAGTGACTCCCACTTTGGGATATAATCTAAATTCTTTCATATCACAATCCATCAATCTCCTCACCTGACAAAGCCCATCTCCTCACAACTGATGTTGGCCAGGAGCTGGTTGGCCTCTGAGGAACAGAGGTGTCTCCACCGTCGCTCGGCCGGGTCAAACACCCGGAGACGTAGGTCCGAGCTTGGATTGGAGTTCACCTGAACTGGGTTGGAGAAATGAAATACTGGATCAAATAAACCATTCTATCGATTCAGATACGATATGAGGTTGGCTTTGGTGGAGTGGTTTCCCTCTCACTTACCATCATATAATCCTGTGTCTTCTTCTCTGATACAAAATGTTACTAGGATTTGAAAAACAAACAAACAAACAAAAGTCAACAACATGTAATATAAAACCGTAAAGAGCATACACACTCTGTTGATGAAACAGCAAACCTCACAGAGCCTGCAAACAAATCCACTGACTGCAATCAAACAATGTTGGTAATATCTGTACTAGAGGTCGACCGATTATGATTTTCCAACGCCGATACCGATTATTGGAGGACCAAAAATCTGATACCGATTAATCGGTCGATTTTTTTTATTTGTAATAATGACAATTACAACAATACTGAATTAACACTTATTTTAACTTAATATAAAACATCAATAAAGTCAATCTAGCCTCAAATAAATAATGAAACATGTTCAATTTGGTTTAAATAATGCAAAAACAAAGTGTTGGAGAAGAAAATAATATGTGCCATGTAAAAATGTGTGCCATGTAAAAAAGCTAACGTTTAAGTTCCTTGCTCAGAACATGAGAACATATGACAGTTGGTGGTTCTTTTTAACATGAGACTTCAATATTCCAAGGTAAGAGGTTTTAGGTTGTAGTTAATACCTCTTGAAACTCGGGGGTACTATTTTCATTTTTTGAAAAATAACATTCCCAAAGTAAACGGGCTATTTTGTCAGGACAAGATGCTAAAATATGCATATAATTGACAGCTTAAGATAGAAAACACTCTAAAGTTTCCAAAACTGTAAAATAGTCTGTGAGTATAACAGAACTGATATTGCAAGTGAAAGCCTGAGAAAAGTCCAATCAGGAAGGGACTCTTATTTAGAAAGCTCTGCGTTCCTATGCGTCCCTATTGAGCAGTGAATGGGATATCAACCAGATTCCTTTTTCTATGGCTTCCTAATGTGTCTAGTGTCACAATACAAAGTTTCAGGCTTTTATTTTGAAAAAATGAGCCTAAACGACAACATTGCGTCAGTGTTCAGCTGGATGCTCTCAGAGTGATTTGTGGGTAAAGGACAAATGCGACCATGGTTTCTTTCCTACTAAGAAGCCACCTGTCCCGGTTGATATATTATCGAATAGATATTTGAAAAACATCTTGAGGATTGATTATAAAAAACGTTTGCCATGTTTCTGTCGATATTATGGATCTAATTTGGAATATTTTTCGGTGTTGTCGTGACCGCAGTTTCCGGTGGATTTCTCAACCAAACGTGAAGTACAAACGGAGGAATTTCGGCTATAAAAATAATCTTTATGGGACAAAATGAACATTTGCTGTCTAACTGGGAGTCTCGTGAGTGAAAACATCCAAAGCTCATCAAAGGTAAACGATTTAATTTGATTGCTTTTCTGATTTTCGTGACCAAGCTGCCTGCTGCTAGCTAGGCATAATGCTATGCTAGGCTATCGATAAACTTACACAAATGCTTGTCTTGCTTTGGCTGTAAAGCATATTATTAACAAAAGGCTAAGCTATGTTTCAATATATTTCACTGTGATTTAATGAATATGAAACATTTCTAGAAATATTTTTTGTCCGTTGCGTTATGCTAATTAGTGTCAGTTGATGACAATTCTCCCGGATCCGTTCCAAGATTAATAAAGTATTTATAGGACTATTTCTCTCTATACTATTTGTATTTCATATACCTTTGACTATTGGATGTTCTTATAGGCACTATAGTATTGCCAGTGTAACAGTATAGCTTCCGTCCCCCTACCTGGGCTCAAACCAGGAACACATCGACAACAGCCACACTCTAAGCATCGTTACCCATCGCTCCACAAAAGCCACGGCCCTTGCAGCGCAAGGGGAATAACTACTCCAAATCTAAAAGCGAGTGACGTTTGAAACAGTATTAGCGCTCACCCAGCTAACTAGCTAGCCATTTCACATTGGTTACACCAGCCATTAGGCTGATAGGCTTGAAGTCATAAACAGCGCTGTGCTTGCGAAGAGCTGCTGGCAAAACGCACGAAAGTGCTGTTTGAATGAATGATTACGGGCCTGCTGCTGCTCAGTCAGACTGCTCTATCAAATCAGACTTAATTATAACATAATAACACACAGAAATACGAGCCTTTGGTCATTAATATGATCGAATCTGGAAACTATCATTTCGAAAACAAAACGTTTATTATTTCAGTGAAATACGGAACCGTTCGGTATTTTTTTTAAATCTAACGGGTGGCATCTCTAAATCTAAATATTGTTGTTACATTGCACAACCTTCAATGTATGTCATAATTATGTAAAATTCTGGCAAATTAGTTCGCAATGAGCCAGGCTGCCCAAACAGATGCATATACCCTGACTAGAGCGTTGGACTAGTTAACTGTGCGGTTGCAAGATTGGGACCCCTGAGCTGACAAGGTGAAAATCTGTAGTTCTGCCCCTTAACAAGGCAGTTAACCCACAGTTCCTAGGCAGTCATTGAAAATAAGAATGTGTTCTTAACTGACTTGCCCAGTTAAATAAAAGATATAAGAAAATAAAAATATTATAATTTGTTATTTTTTTATAATCGGAAATCGGCGCCCAATAATACTGATTTCCAATTGTTATGAAAACTTGAAATCGGCCCTAATTAATCAGCCATTCCGATTAATCGGTCGACCTCTAATCTGTACCAAAGATAGTTCAGTCAGGCCGTTTACCATTGAAAAAATGGGTCAGTTCCTGTCTACTTAAGGGGGTGGCTCTCCCATAGACACCAATGTGATAGAAACTGGTTCTGGTGTACTTAGTTAATTGACTTCCATTCAAACAGAGAACAATGAGGGAGTGGGATGTCTCACTTCCTCTTTCGTCTCTGTCTGTACTATGAAAAAAACTAAAACTACATTGCCCACAAAGCACTGCTCATTGCCTAAAGGTACACATCACTACTATGTGAGAGCAGATGCAGAGGCCTCTCACCTACAGCCCAGACAGCAGCTCCAATCCCCCCAAGTAGCACCACGGTCAGACACACGCCCGCCACACGACATGGGGTCAGGAAGGTCACCCCCGTGCCTCCTGTAAAAGACAATACACACAACAAAAACAACACACACAACAAAGACATACCATTACGTTCAACGTTACACTGAAGGTAGTCTGGCCCAGGAGTGTGAAGGTGAACGGCAAGGTACTGGAATGACAAACCACCCTTGCTGTCTCTGCCTTGCGGGCTCCCCTCTCTTCACTGGGATTCTCTACCTCTGACTCTATTAAGGTGGCTGAGTCATTGGCTTGCACACGCTCTCCCGTTCTGTCCCTAGGAGGGGTGCATCACATTGTGCCAGGCTTTTTTCGGTGGTCTGTCTGTCCTATCTGGTGTAATTATCCTGTCTTATCTAGTGTCCTGTGTGATCTTAAGTAGGCTTCCTCTAATTCTTCAATCTCTCTCTCTCTCCCCATCCGAAGAACCTGAGCCCCATGCCTCAGGACTACCGGGCCTGATGACTCCTGGCATTCCCCGTCTCCAGTCCACCTGGTTGTGCTGCTGATCCAGTTTCTGCTGTTCTGCCTGTGGTTATAGACCCCTGATCTGTTCACTGGTCGTGCTACCTTGTCCCAGACCTGCTGTTTCGACCCTCGCTCTCCCTCTCTCTCTCTCCCCCCTTCTTGCTCTCTCTCCCCTCTCTACCACACCTGCTGTCTTGACAATGCTCAGCTATGAAAAGACAACTGACCATGCTGGTCATCTATGAACGTTTGAACATCTTGAAGAACGATCTGGCCTTAATGGCCATGTACTCTTATAATCTCCATTAGGTACAGCAAGAAGAGGACAGGCCACCCCTCACAGCCTAGTTCCTTTCTAGGTTTCTTCCTAGGTTCCTTCCTTTCTAGGGAGTTTTTCCTAGCCACCATGCTTTTACATCTGCATTGCTTGCTCTCTGGGGTTTTAGACTCGGTTTCTGTATAAGCAATTTGTGACTGCTGATGTAAAAAGGGCTTTATAAATAAATGTGATTGATTGATTTGATTTAATCCTGGTGTGCTGACCTGTTGCACCCTCTATAACCACTGTGATTATTATTTGACCCTGCTGGTCATCTATGAACATTTGAACATCTTGAAGTAGTGAAAGTGTTTTACTCAGATAGGTAAAAAGGAAGAGAGAGTGTCATAATACCACACTGGCAAATTGGCACATTGAAATAGTACAAATGAATAGGATCAATAGTCCAAAGTCTGCTCCATTTCCATAGAGCTAAAACAAACTGCAAGCTTGATTTCAGTGCCATCTCAAGCCCCAACAAATTGTCACTGTGTCCCTAGCTAGAACACAAGGTTGGGCAGAATGAGAGGTCATTTCATTGCATTAAATTGCTGATGATGATGAAAGGTCCATGAACTGACCAGTCACTAACTGTTAAAGTTTGGTTGAACCAAAACAAAGCCACACTTGATTATTCAAGCACTGTTTCCAACTTAAGTCACACTTATGCGCCGCGCACACACAGACACACACACACACAAACACACTTGTTTTACTGTCCTTGTGAGGACTTCTGGTCCACACAAGGATAGCAAAACCAAACCACACACACACACACACACACACACACACACGCAGGTAGCATGCGTAAATCTGTTGTGTTTGCAGACAGGTATCTGAGGCGCAGAGAGTGAAGTTCTGGAGTGGTCATTAACCTTGCAGGCTGGCCAGCCAGCTTCAGCCAGTGTACAGACATGCCACATACAAGACCAAACCAGCAGAGCAGACCAGCAGAGCAGAGACACTGACTGACTGCAAGGCATAATAAGCTCCTGACTCAGTGCAAAGAAACACACTGTCTGTCTGTGTGTGGATCCAACTCAGGTCTAACACACATTATAAGAATGCTCTGTAGGTAATACACAGGTCTATAAGTGTCTTTATGTATGCTATAGGACCAAGACATTTTACTGATCTGGTCATGTGGTCCTTGCTATGTTGGCAATACAACAGTCTGACAGACACTTAGGAACAATCTCCTATTGGGCATCAATACATGCCCAATAGTGAGGACATCATTCAAACATTCGACACCAACAGTTGCACTATATTTCACATTTGAGTCATTTAGCAGATGCTCTTAACCAGAGCGACTTACAGGAGCAATTAGGGTTAAATGCCTTGCTCAAAGGCACAGACAGATGCTTTACTTAGTCGGCTCTGGGATTCGAACTAGCGACCTTTTGGTTACCAACGCTCTTAACCGCTAGGCTACCTGCCACCCACTACCTGGATCACCCTAGCTGCCTGTACAAGCAGAGTCTGCCGGATGAGCATGTCTCTTATCAACAACATAACACTGTTTCCCATTGTGCCTTATGCAGGGAAACAAGCATCAACCTGATACTCTGCCAATCAAAAGAGAGGAAAATCAACATCGCACACAAAGGAGGGAGACTGGAATTCAGTGAGAAAACACTGGGGGTCCTGTAAGGCCATGGGGTCTGCCGTCTGTACTCCCTACCTCAGGATATGGGCACAGTTTACAGGCAGCTGATGGCTTTTCAGAGAGTGATGGGGAAATCCTCCACTTTTTTCTCCCTTACTCACCAGTGTCAATCAGTGTGGACCATGCATCAACAATAAGATACATGAGTTTCTACTGAGAGGGCATTAAAAAAATCAAGTACTGTTGCTCTTTAACACAGTGAAAATTAAGATGTACAAATGTATTTGAAGGATTTTGTATACTGTATGGTTTAAAACACACAATTGACCTGCATAACATACAGTGGAGCTCTGTTAGTGTGATGACTGTACATTATATAATAAAATTGACTTTTTCCAAACAATAACAGATGTTTTGGTGCAGTCACCTATGGCAACACCAGAGAACCCTGACTGAGCACATGTTATAGGCTGCTGATTCAAGGGCTTTTCCAGATATCAGTCTGGAGCCCTGATACACTGGCTCGTGGGTGTGCTGGCTTTTGTTCCAACCCAGCACTAACACGCATGAAGACCATGATTAGTTGATTGTTTGAAACAGGTATGGTCTAGAGAGCAGAACCCTTCATACCCAGTCACATTGCAGAACCCTGCACTACAGATTTAAATTAGAACATTCCTTCTCTGTACAAAAGCGATTCTCAACCTTGTTGACTTTCAGGAGACGTTCTACTTCGAACAAAAACGTTCTACAACCACAAAACCCATCCCCAACCCATCCACCTATGTCCTGTGAGGCCGTATCAGTAGATTAATGTGTTATTGTTCCTGCCCAGGACTCTGTGTAATGACAGGGGTGAGGAAGGGACCACAGATCCTATTGACATAACTTTATCTCAGGCCAGTCTCCCTTCCAGTATTCCAGCTGCTGGTTCCAATAAAGCCCCATATTTCCTAAACCCACTCCAGTGGATCCTGGAGTCTGGCCTGGAGCTGGAGAACAAGCCCTGCTATTGTTTTAGCCTCTACCTGAGTACAACCGGTGTGTGGGAAATACACATCTCCTTTGCTCAAGAGAGATACATACTTCTATAAGGTGAAAGGCCTAGTTACCTTGTGTCTCTCTCAGGAAGATTGTATTCTGTCTAATTTCACAATAGAAATATTGTTTCATAAAGCTACATCTGTTTCAGAACTGTGACTAAAATGTCTCACACAACAATCAATGAGTCATGGAATGCCACAGATCAGCAGTTCCAGCAACTAAACCACAGATAGACCATAGTGTTGTACACCTCAGCCCACACCTCAACCCAGATCAAAACGAAACCAGACAACACAACAATCACCAGTCATGCTATAACTGTTTCAGCTACACTGTACAGGATCAACTCAGAAGGAGACTGAGATGTTGTTCATTGGATTGTGACTCAGGTTTGCCAATGGCTTTACATTGAAACATAGAATCTGAGCATCTCCATCTCAAGACACACGGAGGTGTCCATGCTTGAGAACTTAGGAGCATTTTTAATTCTCCAAATGAAACACCACACAATAAATGATGTCTGTGTCTGATGTCTATGTCTGGTAAAAAGCAAACAGTATAACTGTGGTCTAAAAAATATTTTAAACTCAAGATTACCCTTGTTATTACCACTGTTTTGATTATTTGCCAGTACATACAGGTATAGCTTTCGAAATACTGAGTAAAGATCATGATTAGGATCACCTACTACTAGTGATAATTAGATAACAAAGAAATACTGATATGGTTCCAAGCCAGGTACACTTGGGCCTTTATCTTATCTGTCATTCCATAAACATAATCACACAAGACATTACCGTGTCATAAAGTAGTTAAAGTAGTTAGAATGAGAGTAGTTAAATAAGGTGTATGGTCTGCCACTACAACTGAAGAGACAGCTGAGAAGTGAAGGCAAGAACCCAAAGATAATGTTCTCCATTCAGAAAGAACTCTAGACGCCCCAATTAGATAATAAAAAGAGGTTCCTTGTGTAATAGATAATAATACAGTTGAAGTCGGAAGTTTACAGACACCTTAGCTAAATACATTTACACTCAGTTTTTCACAATTCCTGACAATTAACCCTAGTAAAAATTCCCTGTCTTAAGTCAGTTAAGATCACCACTTTATTTGAAGAATGTGAAATGTCAGAATAACCAGAGGACATTTCTCCAAAAAGTACCATCTTTGTCCCCATGTGCAGTTGCAAACGGTACTATTTTTTAATGACTCCAACCTAAGTGTATGTAAACTTCCGACTTCAACTGTAAATACTCAAAACATTTCTAAACAGAATTAAAGACGCATGGATAAAGTATCACTGAACTCTTAAAGGGTTCTTTGGCTGTCCCTGTAGGATAACCCTTTTAATGTAGGTTCCAGGTAGAACTCTTTTTGGTTCCAGGTAGAACACTTTTGGGTTCCATGTAGAATCCTCTGGTAAAGGTTTCTACATAAAACCCATAGGGTTCTGCCTGGAACCAAAAAGTGTTCTTCAAAGGGTTCTCCTATGGGGACAGCACCTTTTTTTCTAAGACTGTGTTTACTTTAATAAAAGCTCAATTATTTGCAAGATCTTCGTCAAAAACAGACTGTACAAAGAAAAAAAAAACATTTTTAAATGGTTCCTAATCTAGATCACAAACTCGACACCACAAAAGGTAGTTTACCCCATCAAACATCAAGCAGTGGCCAGTTCTATTAATCTTTAACACTGAGTTCTTCTGATGTCAAATATAGAGGGAAAAAATGTGGCAAGACAATGTCTGGATGTGTGTGGATCACTCACCATTCTTTTTCTCAGTCATGTTTTCTCGCTCAAAAGTAGAAAATGAAAAGAGGTAGCTGAAGTTCAGAGTGGCCCTGCTTCACAGCTCCTGTGATGGTCAACTTGCCACCCAGGCTTATCCCCAGCCTGTATAAATAGATAGCATAGAACATAAACGTTAATACACTTTTTGACTGGAGAGAGGTGGGTTAAACAAGTTAAATAAACCAAAGGGCAAAGTGAGTTGTTTTGAGCAGATTTGACTAATAGTCCAGGCTGAAGGGGAAATTGTTATTTTTCTATGGAATAAATGTGTAATAAACATGTCTCTACTGATGAGTGGTAGCTATATTGTAATTTACCACAGAATGAGGATATGCTGTTTCTCCCCAGTATGCATACTAGCTAGCTACCAATAGGCCTACCATCCAGCATAGAATGATTAGGCCTACCATCCAGCATAGAATGATTAGGCCTACATACCTTTCATATCGACAAACTCATAACAATGCCCATTAGACGTGAACACTGGACATAATGTAACTGTTACTTTTCCAAAGCTATGTTCATGATCAAAAACAACTCAATGTGCTTTAAAATTACAGAGTAGTAGGTTACTCAAAATCCACACCATTCTCAGATCACTCACCTCTCTTTTGCAACAGGTGTACGACTGCTTGTCAAATCAAGTTACAATCTCAGCGATTACTCTCGAGGCTCCCTGTTCCCTCCGGGGTAGCAGTATGAATAGGCTGTAAACTCCACCATAGATATTCCCAATAGTTCGACAAGTGGTTGTATGGCTACAAAGAGTACGAAAAGAAAACGTTCCCCACTTTCTCTCTCCCCTTCTGCGAAAGACTCAAAACTGAAAATAAAATATAATTTCCTATAGATAAAACGTGTAGCTATCAACGTATTTACACGGTTGTTTTTTCTGTAAAAACAAGACTGCTCAGCAGTTCAACTTGTTCAACTCCCGGATCTGCGCTCATAGCCTTTTAGAAACGGTCAAGGTAGTGTACAGGTGACGTCATGAGATATCGGTCAAATGGCACCTGCAGAGCAGAGCACAGGCTTAACAACCCCTTCAATTGATATACCGTTTCCTAGTTTTACATTTATGTCTTAAGTTCAGGTAATGTTCCAGGTGCAATAGACCAAAGTGCATTGAAGTTGAGGCATGAGTAGGCCAGTCCTAGGCTTAAACCATGCCACAGGAGCTTAAATGGACCTTGCAACATTATTGTCTAAACAATAGGGTGAAAATGTAGCCGGTGCTATACTGCACCGCTGTAACTCTGCGTTGTGTATGGTTGATAGAGACTATAAACGTGGACTTTGGAGATCAGGTAGTTTTAATCAAGCAGAACTGACTCTCTGCATCCTGCATCTGCATCCAAAAGGAAATAAAACATTTGTAGAGCACATATGTTCTGAGAATCGTCGCCTCTTTCTCTCTCAGTGCATCAAAATTATTTTCGAATACAAAAATTCATACACTCTCTCCTTATTATACATAACATATTTTACATAGATAAAACCACATACCTGCATCCAAAAGGAAATAAAACATTTGTAGAGCACATATGTCCTGAGAATCGTCGCCTCTTTCTGCAACAGATGCACAATAGGAGGGACTGGGATGATTCGAGGAGCTAGCCATCGTTCACACATACAATAGCCTGCTAATACCTTAGCTAGCTATTAAACACATGTTGAATTCAGAATATTGACATCATCCTAAAAAGTATAATTACAAGTGCATCTTAACAATACCATCCACTTATGAGTAACCTCTAAATATACATAATTATTCATGAACAAAACACTGTGTATGACTTTGTACTTAAAAGAATCAAACTTTTCTGAAGACAGAAAAAGCGTGCCTACCTCTCAGTGCATCAAAATGATTTGAGCACGAGCACGCCGGGCAAAACGTAAGTACACACTCCCCTTCTCCCAGGATGCAGGCATGCATAACAAATCAACACAACATATTGATATATGAACCTGGTGAAATTCAAATAGTACTTTCACAACTGTTACACAAACAAGGGATTGGGATATGATTAGAACTAGACAGGTCTGTAGGCAGAACGGTCAGAGGTAAAGGCATAGATCTGCATATAATGGATGCTCATTGTAAACACGGTCTCAATAGACAGAACCAAAAACAGGCTCTGGCTTGTTCAGTGACATTATAAGCCAGCAACAGTGCCTTGGCTTTTTGTTGCAGGCTTATAATGTTGTGGGGGAGCGTCAGAGATGACTTTGGGAGTCTTCCAGACTGGCTGGAGGAGGCTGCTCTCACTTACCCTGCAAGGTAAGACTGACATCATATTCATCATTATTATACGGAGCACACTTTTAGTATGGTATGTGAATAGACATACAAAGTATTGTATCCCAGGCTGCTGTGTGTGTTCCCTCCGCTCTACTGTGTGCCGTGGCCGTCTTGTCTGTGGTTCTCCTCTGCTCCTACGGCTACCCTCAGCCCTACAGGGTGCTGTCTGAGATGTGGTGCCGGGACCAGAGCCGCTGCATCACCCCCAGGTATGTGTACCATAGCCAGGGCATCTTCCCTGAGCCAGCCTCCCAGGGCAGAGTGGAGTACCAGGAACTGCTCCCTGAGGATCTCTGATCTGAGGAGGTCTGATAGTGGGACATATGTCTTCCATTTTATCACCAACCACCCAGTGGAGGAGTCTCCTGGACAGCCTGGAGTAACCCTGCTAGTGGCAGGTAAGACCACAGTGCTTATTATATGTATTTTATTTTTTTTGCAAGTGTTTTGTGTAAATATGCCTTGTGGTCAAGGATTATATGTAGATAGCAACTGACCAGTGGCGAGTTAATAAAGCCGCATTGAGTTAATAAAGCCTCATACAAACATAGTCTCTTTTTTGCTTTCTAAGTAAGGCAGCTCCAAAATGCAGGTGTTTTTGGCCTAGCTCTGTGCTTTCTGTGGTGGTGGGACAGGCAGCAGAAAATACAGAGCATAGGGGTTGGTAATGTTCTCTAGTTGCGCCGTGATTGGCTCAGTGTTCTGTCACTCATGGGGACACTATGTCACCACAAAATCTACAGGGGAGAGCTCGAAAATTCATTCCCCTTGGGTGCTGCCATAGATTTACATTAGAAGTGCCCATCCAAGAATGCTCAAGGTCATTGTGCAGTGTGCCGTCTTTCGGATGGGATGTTAAACGGGTGTCCTGACTCTGTGGTCACTAAAGATCCCATGGCACTTATTGTAAGAGTAGAGGTGTTAACTCCGGTGTCCTGGCTAAATTCCCAAGCTGTCCCTCATTCCATCACAGTCACCTAATCATCCCCAGCTAACAATTGGCTCATTCTTCCTCCCAGGTCGTTGCTGTAAATGAGAATGTGTTCTCAGTCAACTTACCTGGTAAAATAACAGTAAAATTTAATTTAAAAAAAACATTGGCCACAGACGACATTACTTTAAATCACGTTATATCTACCGTAGCTTTGATTGGACTGATCATGTCAACATTATACTTTCAAAATCTTAGCTAGCAAGCTAGATAAGCAGTCATCATCATGAATCAAGTCGACAATCTACTGGCAAATCCTTTTCATCCTTGTCATATGAATGTAAATTATAGATAAAACGTACCAGTGTTCATTGACCAATTCAACAATGAGTGGTTTGGAAGCAATCAGTGGCTAACTGCAAGCATTGCAAATCAATCATTAGTCTGCTATTCAGGGAAGTGGCTGTGTGGTCCCAAGTCTAAGATTTAGGGTCTCTTTTCCTAGTTTAAAAGATAAACTTTCAACATTGGCCATGCTGTCAATGAAGCATGATTTTTCCCACGCTCAAAACAACTGTTAACTCGGAACTACAAAATTTAGTGAGTTCTAGACAACTCGGAACTCGGGGGAAAACGAGCTACAACTGGGAAAATACATTTTGAACTTTCACACAACTCGGAATTGTAAATCCGGAACTCAGGCCTCTTTTTAGAGCTATGACCCGAAGATCACTAACATCATCATGATTAAACTTTTTTGTTGTTGTTGAGTTCCCAGTTTTATTTGTTTTATTTGCATTTCCATTAGCTGTTGCAAAAGCAGCAGCTACTCTCCTGGGGTCCACAAAAAACCTGAAGCATGACATAATACATTAACATTAATAGACAAGAACAGCGCAAGGACAGAACTACATACACAGTTGTCTTGAACGCACCATAAATCCAGAGAATGTCAGACTTTGATGACAAAGTTTGAAGACAAAATTTGCCCACGAAGGACCGCCGTGCCATGTTCCTGTTCAAGTGAGCACAGCACAACAAGGTAAGTCCAAAAATGTATTGTATGCTGCTGCATAAATGATGCAATATGCCAGGGAGATATGTATACTGCCAATGTTCGGAATTCTGTCGCTGTACATTTAAAAAGTGCTGAACAAATAGTTATATTGACTACGTCCGTCCTAGCTCGCTCATTAACAGTTGATGTTGAGATGTGTCTGTTACTTGAACTCTGTGAAGCATTTATTTGGGTTGCAATTTCGGAAGCTGGTAACTCTAATTAACTTATCCTCTGCAGCAGAGGTAACTCTGGGTCTTCCTTCCCTGCGGCGGTCCTCATGAGAGCCAGTTTCATCATAGTGCTCAATGGTTTTTGCGACTGCACTTGAAGAAACTTTCAAAGTTCTTGAAATTTTCCGGAATGACTGACCTTCAGGGCTTAAAGTAATGATGGACTGTTGTTTCTCTTTGCTTATTTCAGCTGTTCTTGCCATAATATGTACTTGGTCTTTTACCAAATAGGGCTATCTTCTGTACCACACCTACCTTGTCACAACACAACTGATTGGCTCAAACGCATTAAGAAGGAAATACATTCCCAAATTAACTTTTAACAATGCACACCTGTTAATTGAAATGCATTCCAGGTGACTACCTCATGAAGCTGGTTGAGAAAATGCCAAGAGTGTGCAAAGCTGTCATCAAGGCTGGCTACTTTGAAGAATATAAAATATAAAATATATGTTTATGTTTAACATGATTCCATATGTGTTATTTCATAGTGTTAATGTTTTCACTATTATTCTACAATGTAGAAAATAGTAAACTTAAAGAAAAACCCTTGAATGAATAGGTGTGTCCAAACCTTTGACTGGTACTGTACATTTAGTGTGTAACTATTTGATCTATGAGAATAGGAGAGCTGTTGAAGTTGTGTTCAGCTTCCAGCTTGTCTTCACAGAGATCAGGTCTGACCACAAGCCTCAGAGGTTCCTCTGAAATTAATATCATAATTTCTGAGTCACTCTTAGAGGAGCCATTGCTTCCTCGTTTCAGTATTATCACATGATTCAGAGAGACTCTCATAGTGTCCTTACACTTCCTCAGAAAGTTTGTCAATATTTACCAATTTTCTCATTAACTTCCTGAAAGACTCTCTGAGTAATAGTGACAGTGATATTGATATCTGTATGTACAGTACCAGCTGTTGGCAACAACATTGAGAGCTCTCTTGTAATTAAGAAGTTATTGTACTTTAAATCCTGATGGTATGGTGGCATGTCCTACGACAACAACGACTGTATGCAAAAGTTGCGGAATTGTAGCAGGAAGTCACATGGTCTTGACTGTCAGTATGGAATCCTTTGGGTGACCACCCACCCCTCGATTCACATTGTTAGGTTTTTATTTTTCAGAGTAAATAACCCACAGACACTAGAGAAGCTTTAACCAAGTTTAATTCTTCCCAAAGGTTCTGTACAGCTGTAATCAGCCAACCCAACATTTGTCCCATCCAGATATTTATTAACTGAATGATTGATCCTGAAATTTCATTGGACGACAGCTTTTTTTGTTTGAGGTGCAGCCGCCTGGGAAAGGTGCTTGTAAAAGGGAAGTGGCCATGTGACTGGTTTAGTTTGCAACTATTTGACTAAGTTTGAGAGAATCTTGTTTATTTATCTTGAATTGCAGTTGAATTAATATTTTGTTTGATCTCTCCTCGACTGCACCAGAACCTGTATTTTTGGTTGTTTAGTTTGTTGGTTTTATTAATTATGTACTGTTATGACCTCCTTTTTGACCAGGCTGAGAGGGTCTCAGTAATCCAGTTTGTATTCACTAATGAAGGGGAATATCATTTTTTGAACTTGCAACGTGTTGTTGACTTCTTTATTTTGCCACTCAACCCAAACTTGAAGAACCTGTGTATAATTTGTACTAGGCTTCTGAGTGGCGTAGTGGTCTAAGGCGCTGCATCTCAGTGCAAAAGGTGTCACTACAGTCTCTGGTTCAAATCCAGGCTGTATCACATCAGGCTGTGATTGTATGTCGCACAGTTGGCGTAGGCCATCCTTTTAAATAACAATTTGTTCTTAACTGACTTGCTTGGTTAAAAAAATTGCGTACACATCTCTTGTCTAATTGCAGTGTCCCTCAGTCCCACTGGTGATGTTATTGAGGGCAGCTCATTGACGTTATACTGCTGTAGTATGATTTAGATGCACTATTGTAAAGTGGCTGTTCCACTGATGTCAGAAGGTGAATTCACCAATTTGTAAGTCGCTCTGGATAAGAGCGTCTGCTAAATGACTTAAATGTAAATGTAGTACTGCCCACACTCCAGCGGAAAGCCCAATAAGACACACCAGACAGATAACAGGACGGGGCACATCATATTATTTCTCTATTTCTGTTTTAAATGGAAATACACTGGAATGTCTACCAATATGTTGTTGTTGTGTTTGTAGTGGTGGTTGTCTGGGCATTGATGTTGTTGGGTTTGACAATTTCAACATTGAGATATTAAATAAATGATAGAGAAGAAGCATAGAATCAAAGGAGAAAGTTAAGGGTTCTCTGTGGGAAGCCAGAAGGCTTTGGAATATGTTTAATGGAGGAGAGGAGAGTGACGTGTTGATACAGGAAAGACAGATGGACACCTGTGTATTAGATGAAATAGGGGTTGAGGCCAGGAGGTGAGGACAGATTCTCTTAAGAGAGTAATAAATGTTTGGTATCCTGTTACCCTCTTTATTAGCTTCTTGTAGAGCCATACAATGTAAGGATTGGAAAGAAGGAGGAGTGTCTTAAGCGGGTTAATAAAGATCTCTACAGGTCGGTGTCCCACCCTCGGGACGGTTGAGCTAATGTGCGCTAATGTGATTAGCATGACTTTGTAAGTAACAAGAAAATTTCCCAGACATATGGGCAGAAAGCTTAAATTTGTGTTAATTTAATTGCACTGTCCAATTTACAGTAGCTATTACAGTGAAAACATGCCATGCTATTGTTTAAAGAGTACACAGCTATCTACCTTAACATGTATATATTGACCAATTCGGCATATTTGGGCAGACATTTTAACATTTTGAACAGGAATGCAATGATTCATTGGATCAGTCTAAAACTTTGCACATACACCTCTGCCATCTAGTGGCCAAAATCTGAATTACGCCTAGAGTCCTAAGTCCGATAATGGTCTTTCTGAAGTGTTATATTCTCCTACATTAATTTCACATTTCCACAAACTGCAAAGTGTTTCCTTTCAAATGGTATCAAGACTATGCATATCCTTGCTTCAGGTCCTAAGCTACAGGCAGTTAGATTTGTGTATGTCATTTCAGATGAAAATTGAAAAAAAGGGTCCGATCCTTAAGAGGTCTTAACAAGATAGAAGCATGCACAAGCAATGGACGCTCATGGACACACCTGAGACACATACTGTATATTACAAGTACAGTACAAGACATATACAATGCCTTCGGAAAATATTTTCCACATTTTGTTACGTTACAGCCTTATTCTAAAATGGATTAAATCATTTTTTCCCTCTCCAATCTACAAACAATATACCAAAATGACAAAGCAATAACTGCTTATTAAATATTTTTTAGCAAATTTATAAAAAATAAAGAACTGGAATATTACATTTACATAAGTATTCAGACCCTTTACTCAGTACTTTGTTGAAGCACCATTGGCAGTGATTACAGCCTCGAGTCTTCTTGGGTAGGATGCTACAAGCTAGGCACACCTGTATTTGGGGAATTTATCTGCAGATCCTCTCAAGCTCTGTCAGGTTGGATGGGGAGCATCACTGCACAGCTATTTTCAGGTCTCTCCAGAGATGTTTGATTGGGTTCAAGTCCAGGCTGTGGCTGGGCCACTCAAGGACATTCAGAGACTTGTCCCGAAGCCACTAATGCATTGTCTTGGCTGTGTGCTTAGGGTCATTTTCCTATTGGAATGTGAACCTTCACCCCAGTCGGAGTTTGAGCGCTCTGGAACAGGTTTTCATCAAGGATCTCTCTGTACTTTGCTCTGTTCAACTTTGCATCGATCCTGACTAGTCTCCAAGTCCCAGCGCTCAAAAACATCACCATAGCTCTCACGTCCTGACCTTAGTTCCTTGTTTTTATTTCTATTTTAGGTTGGTTGGGGTGTGAGTTGGGGGGGGGGGGGGGTTTGGTTTTCTATGTGTTTGGCCTGGTATGATTCTCAATCAGAGGCAGCTGTCAATCGTTGTCTCTGAGAACGATACTTAGGCAGCCTGTTTTTCCCACTTGAGTTGTGGGGGATTGTTTTCTGTCTGTGTTTTCACCATACAGAACTGTTTTGTTTTTCGTTTCTGTCTTTCACTTTGTTATTTGGTATTTTCGTGTTCAGTGACTTTTCATTAAAAATGACGAACACTTACCATGCTGCACATTGGTCCGATCTGTCATACTGCTCGTCAGAGGAAGGCGAATCTCGTTACAATAGCATGATGCTGCCACTACCATGCTTCACCGTATGGATGGTGCCAGGTTTCCTCCAGATTTTACTCTTGGCATTCAGGCCAAAGAGTTCAAACTTGGTTTCATCAGACCAGAGAATCTTGTTTCTCATGGTCTGAGAGCACTTTAGGTGGCTTTTGGAGGGTTGCTCCAGGAGGGTTGTCATGCACCTGTTACTGAGGAGTGGCTTCCGTCTGGCCTCTACCATAAAGACCTGATTGGTGGAGTGCTACAGAGATGGTTGTCCTTCTGGAAGGTTCTCCGTACGCCACAGAGGAACTCTGGAGCTCTGTCAGAGTGACCATCGGGTTGTTGGTCACCTCCCTGACCAAGGCCCTTCTCCCCCGATTTCTTAGTTTGGCCGGGAAGCCAGCTCTAGGAAGAGTCTTGGTGGTTCCAAACTTCTTCCATTTAAAAATAATGGAGGCCACTGTGCTCTCTTCAATGCTGTAGAAAGGTTTTGGTACCATTCCCCAGATCTGTGCCTCAACACAATCCTGTCTTGGAGCCCTACAAACAATTCCTTCGATCTCATGGCTTGGTTTTTGCTCTGACATGCACTGTCAACTGTGGGATTTTATATAGACAGGCGTGTGCTTTTCCAAATCATGTTCAATCAATTGAATTTACCATAGGTGAAGTTGTAGAAATCAATTTGTAGAAACCTCTCAAGGATGATCAATGGAAACAGGATGCACCTGAGCTCAAATTCGAGTCTCATAGCAAAGGGTTTGAATACTTATGTAAATAAGGTATTTCTGTTTTTTTTAAATATTTAATACATTTGCAGACATTTCTATAAACCTGTTTTTGCTTTGTCATTATGGGGTATTGTGTGTAGATTGCTGAGAATTTGTATGTATTTAGTCCATTTTAGAATAACGCCTATAACGTAACAAAATGTGGAAAAAGTCAAGGGGTCTGAATTCTTTCCGAAGGCACTGTAACTCTATTACCATAACGACTTATTAATTGCACACTACTTTTTTCTTAACTTGCATTCCAATGCAGCTTAGTTTATTCAACATTAGGAAAGGATATGTTCAGGCTTCTGGTTTGGCAACAGTGGAGTAGATAACAGAATGGTTCACCTCTAAACTTTCTTTCAGCCTGCAAAAAGCAAATAGAGTTTTTGTATGAGTATATTCAAACATTTCAAATAAACAGACTTCCAGAAATAGGTTATATGGAAAAGGACTGAACTGATAGTGAGTTCACTCTTACCTGGCAGTAGGACTGGGGAGGGGGAAATGGATGCTGGCGTACTGGAGGTTGTCTGTCACATTGGTCTTTATGTCTTTCACTGTGGAGTAGACAACATCATCTTCTTCATGGCATCTGGAGAATTGGGCCTCTTCCATGGAGCTGCGGAACTGCTGGAAGTCAAAGGTAGCGTAATGAGGTTCCGGAGGGTTCTGCAGAGCTGGTGGCTCGATCACAGAGTACAGAGAACTGTCTTGGTGGTGGGTCTGAGAGGGAGGCAGTTGAATGTTGGCATAGAGCGCATTTTCCTGTTCCTCTGTTCTAGTTTCCTGTGTGGCTGGGTCATTACTGGTCCTTTTTCTGGATAAGACTGAGTTTTGATCGTCCTGAAAGATAAAATCAGTCAAAAAAGACCAAACGTTTGAAATATTGACTCCTCAACGTACCTTCATCTTTTGGTTAAACTAAGTATCATGTTACTGGGGAAGAATGGAAGCTGGTGCTTGAATGTTGTTCAAATACCATGAACTCTTACTGTGTTCAAACCTTCATATAACACTATTGCACTGACATGCTATTGGTATTGTGAATTAGAGTGTATATGCTGTGTTCCACTCACCTCTATGTCCACAGCAGTCCTTTGACATAATTTGAACGGGATCTTCCTGTCAAAGAAACCACATTTCTTTGGTGGGACAAATACGTACCACAAGGCCATCATACTTATGCATTATGATGTTTCTAGACTTACCACATCCATAAGAACACAAGAAGTACGATCACCATGAAAACTGTGGCCGCGGAACCAATGTAAACTGGTATTTGGAAATTATTTGAAGCTGAAAATGAAGCAGGGTACAGTACATGAAAAAACTACATTCAAGGGAATTCCCATTTAGAACATATTGATTAAGGAGAACAGGACATTTCCCTCTACACTCACCATGATTGGCACCCAGTATGGTCAGAGACACTACAGTAGACTTGTGAGCCCCTTCTCTGTTCCTGGCCTCACAGAAGTACTGTCCACTGTCAGAGGAGGTTAGAGAGGTCAATGCCAACACCTCTCCTGACCCTGCCTTTGAGGTGTCTGTTCCAACCTTCTTAAACCAGGTGTAGTTCTCCACTGCTGGGTTGGCGTGGCTGCTGCAGGTCAGGTTCACAGAACTTCCCTCTAACAGTGGGACAGAGAGACTGATTGATACCAAGGTGTTCCTTGGGGGATCTAAAGTAAGCAGAAAAAAAATTTGAACAATTTAGCTTTTGATATCTGCTCCATATTTAGTAACGATTAATCAAAACACAAACAGTCCTGGCCAACAGGGTTGGTGTCAAGTTTATCTACATTCATGCCAGGTGAGACTGAGATTCCATTGCTTTCCTATGGTATATTCCATGTCCAATTCAACTGAAAGGAATTGAATTGTGATTTACCCCAACTCTGCAGATCTGTTATGCTTACATTGTAGTGAAAAACTGTTGCAATATCTTGGATATTACACTCCAAGATACTGCAACCACACACTTTTAACAACCTGCTTCCCTATAAAGAAAGTAAACAACTTTGCACATAAAACTGACATCCTCACATAGCATGTACAGTCAACTTACACAGAACATCAAGAAACAGGAGTGATGAGTTGAAGGCTCCATGTTTGTTCTGTGCCTTACAGTAATACCTCCCTGAGTTAGCAGGAGAGACCTTCTCAAGTATCAACTGAGTCCCTGACTGAATAGGGCTTTTCCCATCGACTCTGTACCAGGTGTAGCTCACTGCTGGGTTAGCATGGCTGCTACAGGTCAGATTCACAAAGCTTCCCTCTACCACTGGACCAGAGGGACTGACTGACACAGATGTGTCCTCAGGAGGGTCTGCAAGTGGAAACAAATAGCTGCTAGTACATCAGTGGAAAACAGCATTTTTTCTTTCACACAGCCTCAGCAAGGCATACATTATTGCATCCAAAAGGTGCTGGCATCACAAAGTGACTCGTTGGCCTTCTGTTCGTTAGCACCGAATTAAACTGCCAATACTCACATTGAACATTGAGGGTAGTTAGATTAGATCTGACTGTGTTGATACTGTTGCTGGCATTACAGTAGTACCATCCACTGTCCCCTGGCTGGATGTTAGAAAAGGTGTGAGTCTGCCTCCCAGCCACAGTGGTGAAGCCCTGTCCACTCTCCTTATACAGGATGTAGTCCAACACGGGGGGGTTTGCACTGCAGCTGCAGTTGAGAGTGACTGAGTTACCCTTAGTAACATCTCCAGATGGACGGACCGACAATGAGACATTCTTTGGAGCATCTGTAGGAGAGGGAGTAAGGTTACAAGTGTTTATATGATGCTGAACATATTTCTCTGTATAGAACCACAACACTACTACAGTACCTCTCACCACACATTTGGTTGTCTGTGCACTTCACAAAACCAAAAGACTGAACCTTCATCCCAATTGGTGGTTCCAGTAAGTATAATGGGTCAGAATATATTTATTAACGTTCTCAGAACAGTTCTGCATTTTGTTAGTAGCCATCATTGTGTTATTTGCTCTCACCATAACCCTACCAGCATGAACATCATCCTCAAACTGCTCAACTTCCTCTTCAAGTAATCACAATGCAAACACACAGCCACGGTAAGGGAATAGACATTGCCTTGTGTCACGGCAAATTTGTTATCAAGCACATTGACATTCACATCAAACAATCAAGGGATGTTGTATGTGAAAACACTATGCTATCTACAGTTGAAGCCAGAAGTTTACATGCACTTAGGTTGGAGTCATTATTAAAACTCGTTTTCAACCACTCAACAATTTTCTTGTTAAGGTGTATGTAAACCTACTTCAACTGTACATCAGTCTTTCAAAATTCATCCTATTATTTTATCTGAAATAAACCTTATCTTTTAGCTTTCTTATGAATAAATTGAAATGAAATGAACACGATTCAGAGGCAGTGCATCTTTGATGCAGAGCTTTGAATGTACAGTGCATTCGGAAAGTACTCAGACCCCTTGACTTTTTCCACGTTGTTATGTTACAGCCTTAAGCTAAAATGCATACAATGATATAATGTGCTCATGTTAATTAGATCAGGTATTAACTCACATTGGACATCAAGAGACACTGGAGCAGAGGAGAGAAGATCTTGACCTTGAACAGCACATCGGTATCTACCAGAATCCTCACTATTTGCCTGAAACTCTGTTTTTGATACTGATTGTCCATCCCTGAGCCAGACAATAGTGGGAGGGTCACTCACTGTACAGGTTGTGCTACATTTTAGTGTCACCTTCTCTCCCTCTCTCACAGTGGGAGGGTTTACTTCAGCTGTCAGCCCTTGTAGAGAGGAGAAAAACAATAACTACTGAAAATGTTTTGTAGAGTCATGAGAGTGGGCTTTACTTCTGGTATCAAAATTACCTGTCAGAGTTAGTGAAACTGATGTTTTACTGCTCCATGCATTATTAACTGTCTTAAATCTGAAGAGATAGGAATTTGCATCACTACTAATTAGGTTATTCATTCTCAAGGTGCAGTTGTGTTCTTTATTTCCAAGGTATTCTACACGTTCTCCGTATTGCTGGTTATCAAAGAAATTTGTGTCATCATTTTGAGTCTTGAACTTCCAGAAGGTATTTGTTACAGTCTGGTCTGAGGGGTAGTCATAACTGCATCCAAACACCACTGATGACCCTTTTAAGGCACATGGAACTGTATCGTTGAAAGTCACCTTCCAATCTCTCTCACAACCACCTTTAAAAAACAACAACAACAAAACAAAAAAAGAGTTGATGTTATCACATGTATCTACAACACTGATAGATACAATGCCAATTTGCCATTTAAAGGTATAGGAAAATATAACATTCCTGTGTGTGGCCTTCCTTCAGATATGTTAATCAGTCACTTCTGTATTTTGTTCATTAGAAGAGTGAGTTGCTCTGTAATCTCAGATAAGATTTTACTTCCCTTTGAGGCTTATAAATTGACAAAGTTGGGGAGGTTACTTTCTAAATAGAATCTGGTACAGTTACTAGTTACCTGTGCCAAAATGTTGTCAGTGACATAACCTTTGGATTAACAAAACTCAGTAACATAATCGGACTACATTTGAATTACTTTCCCCTTAAAAGGCATTAGCAGAGGCAAAGATAATCCCTCAAGCGCATTTGGTGTGTGTGTCTCTTTGTGGAGTGATCTCAGCTTTGTATCTTGTGTTGTCAGCCACAATGGTCGAATAATCTCTCATTTTAACACCCCCCCCCCCATACAGGCACCCTGGAGAACTGTGGGGGCACGAATTTGTGAGGGGGGGGGGAGATAAAGACGGGGGGAGGGAGAGAGAGAACAGGGGAGAAGTGAAGGAGAGCGGGATGAGTCCCACAGGTAAAAATGTGTAGTTGTAGTCTTCAGCTGAATCTCATATAGGAACAAATAATTTGGGTGCATGCACTGCTCATGTTACTACGCTTTCTCCCCCTCCCTCACCCTCCCTCTCTCCCCCTCCCTCTCTGAGACACTCCAATCTTAACTACCTGTGGTGTTGGAGTCAGTCTGTGTGTTTGTGGCAGGGCTGAGAGATCAAGCGGAGGAATATTCCAAAGCCACCGCCATCTATTAAATATGCACACATTGGGACCCCCGCGCCAAGTAGCCCTGCTGAGGAAAACCTCCTGCATACAGAGTAAGATGTAGAGAACTACTCAGAAAGCCATTTACTGAGAAAGTATGCGGGTAGTGAAGGGGAGAAAATGACACACATCCATTTTAAGAGAGACAGAGCAGAACGGAAGACATCTCCTGGGAGAGGAGGGAAAGACTTCAATAGAGATGTCAGTATAGATGGAGAGATGCAGGGACAGCGGAGTCAATCACCACCTTCCGGAGACACCTGAAACCCCACCTCTTCAAGGAATACCTAGGATAGGATAAAGCAATCCTTCTCACCCCCCCCCTTAAATGATTTAGATGCACTATTGTAAAGTGGCTGTTCCACTGATGTCAGAAGGTGAATTCACCAATTTGTAAGTCGCTCTGGATAAGAGCGTCTGCTAAATTACTTAAATGTAATGTAAATGGTGTGTCACCATAGTGGTCCCTGACTTGTGGTCAGACTCTTTCAGGTGGAACAAACTTAAAGTTCTGCATTATTTCAATGCTGAATTGAATGTCATTAGAAAACAGAAAGATGTCACAATGTTGTTTTTTCCGCAAAAATCCTTTCTGAATTTAAAAGTAATCCATTATTTTTTTTAAACTATCTGTAATATTATTACAATATTTTAGCTGGTAACATAACTGATAACATAAAAACATGTATCAGATTACATGTAACTGATTAAATGTGATCATTGTCCTGTTAATGTAATCAGTTACCCCCCAACCCTGTCATTTGAGAAATATACAGTACCAGTCAAAAGTTTGGACACAGCTACTCATTCAAGGGTTTCTCTTTATTTGTACTATTTTCTACATTGTAGAATAATAGTGAAGACATCAAAACTATTAAAAACACATATGGAATCCTGTAGTAACCCAAAAAGTTTTAAAACAAATATATTTTATATTCTTCAAAGTAGCCACCCTTTGCCTTGATGACAGCTTTGCACACTCTTGGCATTCCATCAACAAGCTTTATGAGGAATGCAGTCCTGAAGGAGTTCCCACATGCTAAGCACTTGTTGGCTGCTTTTCCTTCACTCTGCGGTCCAACTCATCCCAAACCATCTCAATTGGTTTGAGGTCGGGTGATTGTGGCAGCCAGGTCATCTGATGCAGCACTCCATCACTCTCCTTTGTCAAATAGCCCTTTCACAGCTTGTTTTGGTCATTGTCCAGTTGAAAAACAAATGATAGACCAACTATGCGCGAACCAGATGGGATGGCGTATCGCTGCAGAATGCTGTGTTAGACCTGCTAGTTAAGTGTGCCTTGAATTCTAAATAAATCACTGACAGTGTCACCAGCAAAGCACCCCCACACCTCCTCATCCATGCTTACAATGGGAACCACACATGCGGAGATGATCCGTTCACCTACTCTGCGTCTCACAAAGACATGGCGGCTGGAACCAACATTTTCAAATTTGGACTCATCAGACCAAAGGACAGGTTTCCACCAGTCTGATGTCCATTGCTCGTGTTTCTTGGCTCAAGCAAGTCTCTTTTTCTTATTGGTGTCCTTAATTAGTGGTTTCTTTTCAGCAATTTGACCATGAAGGCCTGATTCACGTCGTCTCCTCTGAACAGTTGATGTTGAGATGTCTGTTACTTGACCTCTGTGAAGCATTTATTCGGGCTTCAATCTGAGGTGCAGTTAACTCTAATGAACTTATCTTATGCAGCAGAGGTAACTCTGGGTCTTCCTTTCCTGTGGCAGTCCTCATGAGAGATAGTGCTTGATGATTTTTGCAACTGCACTTGAAAAAACTTTCAAAGTCCTTTAAATTGTCCATATTGACTATTTAATTTTTGTCCGTAATGATGGACTGTCGTTTCTCTTTGCTTATTTGATTTGTTCTCGCCATAATATGGACTTGATATTTTACCAAATAGGGATATTGTCTGGATAACCCTACCTTGTCACAACACAACTGATTGAATCAAACACATTAAGGAAAGAAATTCTACAAATTAACCTTTAACAAGGCACACCTGTTCATTAAAATGCATTCCAGGTGACTACTTCATGAAGCTGGTTGAGAGAATGCCAAGAGTTTGCAAAGCTGTCATCAAGGCAAAGAAAGGGTGGCTACTTTGAAGAATCTCAAATATAAAATACATTTTGATTTGTTTAACACTTTTTGGTTACTACATGAATCCATATGTGTTATAGTAAGAATAAAGAGAAACCCTTGAATGACTAGGTGTCCTAATATTTGACTGGTACTGTACATTTCACTATCCAGGTAACACAATAATGACAATAACAAATTCCCTCTTCCCTCTGCAGTATTTCCCTGTATATCTCCTATGAGCAATACATAGTAGTAGTACATATTTCATATATCAATTATTAATGATAAGTCAGTGTTGACATCCACATTATGATAGAGCATCAAAGCAAAAATATGGTTACCTGGCGACGTGAGAGTAATCACCATTATCACACTGGTTGTTTCAAAGAGCCACATTGCAGCAACTGCAACACTTCAATAAAAAACACCACAGGGTTCTATTGGGGAGGGAATTGCTTAACTTAATAGCAAAGTCAATCATGAAACAAGCTCCAACAGCGTTTTCACTTAAAACAGGTGTAATATTTATCTGTCTCGGAAGAGTTCTCACATTCTAGAACATGTAGTCATTCTGTCTTTAAATTCTCACTAAACAGATAGATTGAACATCACTGTGCACCAATGTTGCACCAATTAAAGGAAAGAAAACATGAAACTCTACAGAGACAAACAACACTACTCACCCTCCTGCAGAATGTGTCCAGAGAGACTGATCAGCAAATGACCATGCAAATAAATACCATGGAGAGGTGTGATAATAACCATGTCACAACCACAATGCAGAAGTTGGGCTGAGAATGTCATCTGCTGAGCCTTTTGGTGCTATTTCCCTTCCTGCTACCATACAATTGATATATTATATTGCATTTAAGGGGGTTACAGTAACATGTTTTATTTATTTCATTTAACCTTTCTGTAACTAGGCAAGTGTAACAGATGTGAAACGGCTAGCTTAGTTAGCGGTGCGCGCTAAATAGCGTTTCTTGCTCTGAGACCTTGAAGTAGTAGTTCCCCTTGCTCTGCAAGGGCCGCGGCATTTGTGGAGTGATGGGTAACGATGCTTTGTGGGTGTCAGTTGTTGATGTGTGCAGAGGGTCCCTGGTTCACGCCCGGGTATGGGCGAAGGGACGGTCTAAAGTTGCACTGTTACACAAGTCAGTTAAAAACAGCCGAACCCAAACTGCTTAACTTCCCTTAAAGGTGACCACAATGCAAACACACAGTCACCCTCAGCAAATAGACACTGCCGTGTGTCATGGCAAATTCAAATTTGCTTTCAGGCACATTGACATTGACAACAAACAGACAAGGTCTGTTATATGTGAGAACCTTATGTTATCAACATACTTCTTTCAAAATCCTACTATCTTTACAGAAAATAATAACAGAACTTTTATTGACCTTTCTTTGGAATATAATGCAATTAACTTAACACATTTCAGAAGCAGCACATCCTTTGTGCTGAGTTTTGAACCTTGATAGCTGCTCCAATATGAGTCAAATAATATGATGCGCTCATGTTAATTAGATCAGGTATTAACTCACATTGGACATCAAGAGACACTGGAGCAGAGGAGAGAAGATCTTGACCTTGAACAGCACATCGGTATCTACCAGAATCCTCAATGTTGGCCAGAAACTCTGTGATGTGTACTGAGTGTCCATCCCTGAACCAGACAATAGTCGGATGGTCACTCAGTGTACAGGGTGTTTCACATGTTAGTGTCACCTTCTCTTCCTCTCTCACAGTGTCAGGGTTAACTTCAGCTGTCAGCCCTTGTAGAGAGGAGAAAGAAAAACAGTCATCAATAAAAATAAAATAAAGTAGTGTTATGAGAGTGGGCTTTACTTCTGGTATGAAAATGACCTGTCAGAGTAAAGCTGATGTTGTACTGTTCCATGCAGTTGTCTTTTTTTTCATTAACCGTCTCAAATCTGAAGTAGCATTGTGTTGAATCACTACTAATTAGGTTATTCATTCTCAAGGTGCAGTTGTGCTTTCTGTCACGCCCTGGCCTTAGTATTTTCTTTATTATTTTGGTCAGGCCAGGGTGTGACATGGGTATTTATGTGGTGTGTTTTGTCTAGGTTTTTTTGTAAGTAATGGGATTATGGTTTAGTGAAGTAGTCTAGGTAAGTCTATGGTTGCCAAGAGTGGTTTTCAATCAGAGACAGGTGTTTATCGTTGTCTCTGATTGGGAATCATATTTAGGCAGCCATATTCTTTGAGTGTTTCGTGGGGGATTGTTCCTGTCTTTGTGTTTGTTGCACCAGAATGGGCTCGGTCACTTTGGTTTTTCTTTTTTCCTTGTTTTGGAAGAGAAGAGAAGAGAACGTGAGACGGGTGCGCCATTCTCCTTGCGGAGATGGTGCAAAATACATCAACATGGTCGGTCCCTGGGATTGGGCTGGCCAACACGATTCGGTTTGCTTGGAAGGAAAAGGAGTTGGAGCCTTTAGGACGGGAAACTTTTGGAAGGATAATATTGATGGGGATTCTAATGCTGACGGTGAAGGACGTGTTTTGTTTCCAAGGCAACTCGTTGGAGGGAGCATACGACGTGGCACTACATACAGAGGAAAAACACAATGATATCCTGAGAAGGGCAAGAGCAGTGGGAGGTGAGAAGCCGATGAGCCACTATGAAATAACAAGCCTGGCAAAGAACAACTTTAGGGTTGTAACGGTCAACATTTACAACCCATACGTTAAGGACGAAGAGGTGAGGGCCTTTCTGGGGAGATACATGGATAACGTCTCCTCAGCAAGGCACCTCAAAGACTCCCTTGGGTTTTGGAATGGGAGGAGAGGCTTCCAGGCACTCCTCAGGGAGGACCCAACGGGACATGGTGGCTACCTCCATCCTCCTGCTATGTTCTCCCTAGGGGCTGACAGGGGGACGTTGTTTTATGTTTAGCCCCCATTTTGCAGGCGCTGTATGGCCTACGGCCACATATTCGCTTTGTGCAGCACAAGAAAATGCAGATTTTGTGGATCTGAAGAACACGAGGCGAGGGATTGTGACAAGCCTAAGGCGTGCCACGGGTGTGGCTCGTCAGCACACCTCTGGCGGGGGTGCCCGGCTCGTCAGAGGTCATATGCGTCTGCGGCTGGGGGGGAGCAGGAGCGGGGGATGGGGGAAGAAGAGGGAAAGGAAGCACGCCTCATGACCAGAGTACAGGTCCAGAGGGGAAGGCCGCAAGGAAGGAGGAGGAGCAAGAAGAGGCGGATGGAAGAGAGAAGGAAACGGAAGGCACGGGAGTAGGAGAAACAGGAAAAGCGGTGGAAGAAGGCAACCGAGTGGAGGAGAATGAGAGAGAAGAAAGTGAGGGAGGAGTGTTGGAGAAGGAGACGGTGGAAGAGCAAGTGGACTGGGGGGAAAGTGCACTGGTGGAAGAGATGAGGGGTATGGTGGAGGAGCTGGTGGGGGGGAGGGTGGTATCTCTCCACTGCCGCCATCACCAAAGAAGAGAATGAAGAGGAGGGTGCGATTGGCCGACAGTGAGAGGATGGCCAAGAGAGTGACGGGGGTGGGAGAAACCTCTGGGTTGCTGTTGGTTTCCCCAGACCCTCAACTTCTGGTGGGTGGGGTCACACCTAACAAGACTCAGGACTGGGTACAGGAGGAGGTGGGGAGTTTTTTGTTTGGGGACTCAGCCTCCCCGATTTTTTTTTTCCAATCCAGCTGCAGCACTGGGGAGGGGAAGGATTGTGGGGGTAGACCCAGGGTGCAGGGCACCCCGGAGCCAAACACTATTCCTGCATCCTGGGTTGGTGAGATGGAGGAAGAGGGGGGGATGTCGGGAGGACGGATGGTGTTCTCACCGGTAGATATGGAGCAGGGGAGCATCGGGTGAGTCTCCTGTTTTTTTTTTCTGTCTGGGTTTAGAATGAGTGTATTACATGTTTTTATTTTATTCTTTCATGGGGTCTAATTTTACTTTTGTTAGTTTAAATGTAAGGGGTTTAAGGGATTTTGTTAAGAGGAGGGCGGTTTTTAGTTATTTGGAGGTTGTGAGGTTTGATTTTTGTTTTTTACAGGAGGTTCACCTGAGGGATGGTGGGGATGTTAGTAGGTTTAAGAGGGAGTGGGACAAGGGGGAGTCGGTTTGGGGTATTGGGGGGGTGCACTCATCGGGGGTAGGGATTTTGTGTGGGCACAGGGAGGTAAAAGTGGAGGATTCTTTTGTGGTAATGCAGGGGAGGGTTATAGGGGTGGATGTCACGATAAGGGATTGTAAATTTAGATTAGTGGTGGTGTATGGGCCACAGGTGGTGGCAGACAGGAGGGAGATGGTGGACTGTCTGGCGCCCCTGTGTGTCACAAATAGGAAATTAGTGATAGGGGGGGATTTTAATACAGATTTAGGAATAGGGGGGGGATAGCAGTGCAGGCGCCATTGCCGAGCTAATGGCTTGCCATGGTCTGGTAGATGGTGGTCTGCACACTAATCCGAAAATGGCCGGTCCTACATGGCGCATCTCCGGGGGGGGGGGGGGGGGTTTATGTTTACGGGTTTTATGGTTTCTTTTGGAGGCTTGAAGGCCTCCAGTCCATGTGCGAGGGGGAGTTAGAGTGGTGGGAATTAGTTAAGGTGAGGATTAGGGGTTTTATAATAGGGTATTGCAAGAGGAAACAAAGGGAGGAGAGGAGGGAGGTGGATCGTATCCAAAGGTTAATTGAACTCGAATACGAGGCAGGCAACCTCGGTGGGTCATTTGACTGGGAGAGATCCGCAACCCTAAAGGCGCAGCTCAGGGAGTTGCAGGAGCGGAAGGCTCGAGCTTTCCTGGAGCGTGCGCATAGTGGCCTTCTAGAACATAATGAGACTTGTTCTGCTATGTTCTTTAAGTCGGTTAGGGCCAGACAGAGTAGGAAGATAATGCATGGCGTTTGGGAAGAAAATGGTAGTATAGTTAGAGAACCAGAGGATATGGTCAGGGTGACAACTGATCATTTCCAAGGTTTATTTAAGGAAAGGAAAATAGATGTAGAGCAGGGAAATGTGTTTTTAGAACACTTGTCCAGGCGGTTGCCGGAGGACATTAGAGAAGTGATGGAGGCCCAGATCTCACTAGAAGAGGTTGAGAGCGCTCTTAGGAGGATGGGAAAAGGGAAGGTGCCTGGGATGGATGGGCTGCCGGCTGAGTTTTATCTCAGGTTTTGGGGTATACTTGGACCAGTGGTCCTCGAAGTCTTGAAGGCCATCCTTGAGACAGGGGTCCCGGGGGGATCAATGGCTGTTGGTGTGCTGTCACTTTTATATAAGAAGGGGGAAGTAACAGACCTTGGCAACTGGCGGCTGTTGACCATGCTGTGTGTAGATTACAAGCTACTTGCAAAGGTTTTAGCAGACCGGTTGCGCACAGCCCTTCCCTACGTCGTCCATGAGGATCAGACGTGCGGGGTAGAGGGCCGCTCTATTAGATGGAACCTACAGTTAATCAGGGACTCCATCGCTTGGGTTGAAGATAGAGGACTGCCTTTAATGGTAGCAGCGCTAGATCAGGCGAAAGCTTTTGATCGCTTGAATAGATCCTTTTTATTCAGAGTGTTAGGTCGATTAGGATTTGGGGAGAAGTTCATAGGATGGATTCGTACATTATATGTCGAAGCGGGGTGCCGAGTTAGTGTAAATAGTCACTTGGGTGACGTTTTTGACCTCGTCTGGGGTCAGGCAGGGGTGCCCACTCTCGGCTCTCTTCGTTCTGTACATGGAGCCTCTGGGGGCTGCCATTAGGGCAGACACAGGGGTGGAAGGCTTGTTGATCCCTGGAAGTGGTGGGCTGCGTGTTAAGATGACGCAGTACGCCGACGACACTTCCTTGCTGCTGTGTAAGGACTCGTGCCTGACAAGGTCCCTTGCCATCTTTGGGGATTTCACCCGAGCGTCGGGAGCAGTTCTGAACCATGCAGAGTCTTCCGTCAAGTTTTTCGGAAGATGGCGCGGTAGAACGGATGTGCCGGGGGGGGGGGGTTCTCTCTGTGAGGGGGCCCTGAGGATTCCATTTTGAGACCTCCGGCTCAGTGACGCTAAACTGGAACATGCGTATCGCAGTGGTACAGAGGAAGCTAGCAATGTGGAAGGCTAGGTATTTATCATTTATGGGCAAAGTCCTGGTCCTAAAGGTGGATGTGTTGCCGTCTCTTTTGTTTTTGGCGTACATCTACCCATTGCCGGCTTGTCTGAGGAGCCCTCTGGTGAGGCTTGTGTTTCAGTTCATGTGGAGTGGCAGGTGCGAGTGGGTCGCCAGGGCACGCATGCTCTGTCCCATCGGGGAGGGAGGTACCACATTTCCCCCTCAAGCTGGACGCAATTTTTGTTTCTTTCTTGTTAACGGAGCTTGCTCATCCAGTGATACACCCGTCCGGTTACCTCCTGCGGGTGTTCTTCTCGTATCAGGCGAGAAGCATAATGGTGTGGTCTAACACGGGTCCTCGGGCGGAACAGCTGCCGTGGCACTTTGGTCATGCGGCCAAGTGGCTGCGTGCGCACCCTGAGGTTGAAGTTGCCCGAGTAGGTTTAGATCACAGGCACCTGTACGAGGAGGTCAGAAAGGCAGGGAGTCCGGCGTCTGTAGTGGGCATCTCGGAAGTGGTCTGGGAGGGGGTGCAGGCGCGGGGTCTGGACAACAGGCTCAAGGACCTGAATTGGTTGAGCCTCCATAAGTGCTTGCTGGTACGTTCCATCATGTACCGGTATAGTTTGGTGCAATCCACCACCTGTCCAAGATCCTCTTGTGGCAGGGAGGAGACTGTGGAGCTATGGTGTTGTATCGTTGAATGTCATCTTCCAATTACATCCACAACAAAACGTTATCACACTTCTACGTACAGTACCCATTTGCCATTTTAAGGTTAGAAAATATATAGCATTCCTATGTGTGCCCTCCCTTCAGATATGTTAATTTTAAAGATAACTCTACACAGCCTGTTTGTGCACCAGCATATCAGTCACTTCTGTATTTTTGTTGATGTAAAGAGTTACTCTGTAATCTCAGATAATGACTTTCTTTTGAGGTAAATCATTTGATAAATTCCACCATCAAGGTAACACAGCAACATTAGACCAATATCAAATATCCCCTCTGATCAGTTCCTTGTTCATCTCCAATGAGCCACATTGTAATGGTTTTCTTTATGTGAAGGAGAGTCGGACCAAAATGCGGCGTGGCTATTGAGATTCATGTTTAATGAAACACGAATCAATACAAAAACAATTTAAAATAAAAACCAAAACAGCCTAAACTGGTGCAAACTAACACAAGACAGGAACAATCACCCACAAAACCCAACACCAAACAGGCTACCTAAATATGGTTCCCAATCAGAGACAATGACTAACACCTGCCTCTGATTGAGAACCATATCAGGCCAAACATAGAACTAGACAAACTAGACATGTAACAGAATGCCCACTCATCACACCCTGACCAAACAAAACATAGAAACATACAAAGCAAACTATGGTCAGGGTGTGACACACATACAATATACATTTTATATCATTCATTTATTCATAACGGAATACTGGCATCCTCAGAAAGATAGAGTATCAAACAAAAAATATTTATTCTATTCACCTGGCAACTTGAGAGTAATCCCACTGGTTGTTGCAAAGGGCCACATCGCATCAAACTGCAACACCAACAACTGCAACACCACAGGTTGAGGGAATTATACAGCATTAGACAGTAACAAAGCCAGTCAAACATACTGTAGAAAACCTGGCACCATCCCTACGGTGAAGCATGATGGTGGCAGCATCAACATTGTTTTAATTTAAATATGATGTAACTGTGTCAATCAGGGTTGTGGTCAATTCCATTTAAATTCAAGAAGTACACTGAAATTCCAATTCTCTTCAAGGCTTTTCAATTAGGAACATTTGGAATATAGTGGAATTCAAATGGTATTGAGCCCAACCCTGCTGTCAATAAGACAGCACAACTGGGATACACCTTTATATCATCTAGCCATTCTTTTTTTTATCATCACCAAACATGAAATAAACTGAACTATGCTTAAATGTCTTAATATAAATCCTATTCTACATTAACATTGGTAAACATACAAATCAACTGCATGAAAGGAAACACATTAAACTTTATAGAAAGAAACAGGATCACTCACTCATCTACAGAGCATGTCCACAGAAGGAGACTGGTCAGCAAATGACCATGCAAATACCGTGGACTGATGTGATAATAACAATTTCACAAGCAGAATGCAGGAGTTGAGACTGAAGGTTATGTAACTTTTCTATGTAAGCAGGGAATAGATTGTGATTGAGACATTCAGTATGTTGAAGAGATAATAATAATAATTCATTGGGTGCTTGTCTTTGTCCTATTTCACACACGTGTGTATTTTTTTTTAACCTTTTATTTAACCAGGCAATCCAGTTAAGAACAAATTCTTATTTTCAATGACGGCCTAGGAGCAGTGGGTTAACTGCCTGTTCAGGGGCTGAACGACAGATTTGTACCTTGTCAGCTCGGGGGTTTGAACTTGCAACCTTCCGGTTACTAGTCCAACGCTCTAACCACTAGGCTACCCTGCCACCTCTACACTCTAACCACTAGGCTACCCTGCCGTATTAGACACGTGAATTAAAAATGTGGTTTTTGCATATCCCATCTCCCTCTGAGGTACCATGGGTAATACTGTACACGTTCTGGTGCAGACACAGTTGACCATATCACTGCCTCTTCTATATTATTCAATAGATAAGTGAGTTACTCTGTAATCTCAGATGAGATACAGTCCTATCCTTTGAGGTTAATCATTTCAGAAATAATTTCACCATCAGGGTAACACAGCAATGACATTAGAACAATATAAAATATCCCCTCTAACCTCTGCGTTATTTCCGAACATAGTTTGTATGTTAATAATTGATCAATAACTCAGTACTGACATCCACAACATGATAGAGCAGAATAAGCAGGGCAAGTGTCAACCTGAAAAAATATTTCGTTAATACATCTAGTCATTTTTTCTTAATTTCATTTTTTTATTTGACAGCAAGCTATTTCAACAAGCAATTTGGGACATACCAACCATACCCTAAAAATAAGATATGATCAGCAACACATTTACACACATCCTCCATAAGACTAGCATGAGTGATGCATACCAAACGTCATTTGTAAAGTATGTTACATTTTACTGATATCTTATGGAGGAGATAGTTAAATGCTAATAAATTAGTTATAATTCCACTTATAATGCCAAATGAATTACAAGTCCCTAATTGAACTATTCCTAGTAAATTAACTTTGTAGTAAATTACATAAACAGTAAATTGGCTTAGTGAGCAGTCCTGCTCAGAAGCAGTTCAGGGGTCGATGGTAGAGATCTTTCTGGCGCTGTCACTCAACTGATAAACTGAGCAAAGGACACTACAGTTCTCATCTGGGAGATATGCGGAACAAAATAGGAGGTTGGTCACTGAATTCACATTCAGAATATGATTGTCTCTCTGGACGAACTTATTGCAAATTATTTAATTCGATTGTGAGGTGTATATAACTCTGTTCATATATTAGCTGAGAACTTAATGACATCAAAATATGCCCTAATTTACCTGCACCACTACTGGTGTGGTCTGGCCAGGACAGTGTAAACAACATTGGCAGCATCTTTTGGCTCTTTATCACCATCCAGTGGTACATTTGTAACTTGAATCTGGTCCAGACTGGGAAAGAAAAGACGGAGGGACAGGTAATGCCACTGGTCTGTATGTCAGAAAGAGGAAGAGAGAAGGATAGGACTGAGAGAGGATAAGCATGAGGAGGAAGGGAGAGGGTAGGAGGAGAAAGAAGAAGAGAGAGGAAGATCAAGGGGAGAGGGTAGGAGGAGAAAGAGAATGATGAGGAAGAGAGAGGTGGAGGATGGCTGGTTACCTGGGGATCCTGGAGTAATGCACGGTGTTGTAGTTGAGGATGCTGTCTGCCTCTGTGCAGGGTGGAGCATCCTTCAGGGGTACGATGGAGGGATCGGCCCTCTCACACACATCCTCTGGCTCCTCCTATCAAACAGAGAAAATAGGGGGATTCCTATGAGAGGACTGAAGGGTTGATGTCACATCAATAGAGAGAACCCAAACCTGGGTTTAAGATGGCCCCTTATTCCATATAAATACAACAAACGACAATTCTTTGTTAATTATTTTTCTATATATTATTTTATCACATAGTTGTAGTGCGTCACCTGATCATGATGGCCACAGTGAGAGTGATGAGACCAGCAGACACGCCCACAGCTGAGGCCAGGGCGATAACCTTCAGTCTGCCTGCCAATCAGAGAGCAACAACTGGTTCAGTCTGAGTAAATCTGACAGTAGTCACCATATAGAGGGGAGAATGAGGATGTTTGGGGTAATGACAGTGAGAGTGAAGGAGAGTAAAGAGAAGGCCAAGAAGGATGCGAAGGAAAGAGGGACAGAAAGATTGACAGACAGGAAGACAGTAAAATATCCAGCTTTTGTCAGCTCCATGAATCAATTATCAAATCTCTAGACTTGTTATCAAAGTTCAGCTCTTCTTCACCTTTTAAAGTTATTGAAAGTTATCCATATATGACTCACAGGTCAGAGAATCGAAAGCAGAAAGACTCTGGGATAGTGAGTGGGCAGACTGAGGGGCATACAGTGACACATTTAGATAGGGTATCTTCCCAAACATGTCTGTGAGACAGACATTACATTTACAGTAGTGATAAATTAAGAAACACACAGAAGCCATCTGGGTCACTGAGTTTAGACTCCCCACCTCTTACTCTACCCTCCCTCCATCCTGCCCAGGCCACTGACCTCTGACCCTGACAGTGAGAACAGGCGAGCTGTGGACGTGGATGCGTGCCTTGCAGTAGTACTGGCCGCTCTCCCCGGGGCTGACGTAAGCGAAGGTTGGGCCCGATCGCGTTACCAGGCGTCAGCCGCATTGATCCTGAACCACGTGTAGTTGTCCACCGCCGGGTTGGCCTGGCTGCTGCAGGTCAGAGTCAGAGGACGGCCCGCGTCGATCACACTGGAGGGCTGCGCAAACACAGACGTGTTCTTAGGGGCATCTGGGAGAGAGGGGAGGAGAGGTGGGGGGGGGTGAGCAAGCGGAGAGAGAGGGATAGGGGAGAGGAAAAAAATATGGTGGCATGGAGGGAGAAAAGACAGGGAGTGAAAGAGAGAAAGGATAACAGGATAGATAGACAGACAGCCAAGGGCAGAGAGAGGAGTGAAAGAGAGAGAGAGAGGAGAATGAGGGAAGGGGGGGGAAGAGGGGAGCAGAACAACAGGGAGCCAAGGTAGAGAGAGGGAGGGAGAGAAACAAGGGAAGTTTGTCAGGGTTTACCAGAATTGGACCCAGAAGCAGACCAGGACAAGGTGAGTATAAAGATGGTGAGTATTTATTAATCAATGAGAACGTGGAGGTAGATTGTTCCGTGTGGAGAAGCGGGCAGCGGAGGTGGGTTGATGGGAGTGGAGAGGCAGATCCAATGGATAACACACTGGCGACGAGCAGACAGGGATGGGGTATGGGTTCTGGGTGAATGGCTGTAGACAAAACAAACGGCGGTAAGTTAAAGGCAAGCAAGACGTACAGTACAAAACAATAAAATAAACTCTATAAACTGGAGGCTGGTTCGTGGGCACAACATACTGTTCATGGCTAACGATCCGGCAGGGAATGAATGTCAGGTCAGAGCTTTTGAAGGGGAGAGGTGATGATCAGGACAGGTGTGCAGATTACTGATGGGATACAGGTGCGGGTGAACATCGATCTCCCAACAAGCTAATTCGCCCGGCAACCAGACAGGGTGCGTTCCAGGACACCGGAAACACACTCCAGGACAGAAACACAGGCAAACACAGACTCAGGAAGCGGGATTCGTGACAAAGTTAAACAAATATTTAGAGAGACAGAAAGATTTTTGAGAAATGACAAAACAGAGAGGGCAAGAGAGGGAGATAGAGGGAGAGAGAGAGAGAGAGGGGAGAGGGAGAGAGGAGAATGCGAGGAGGGGGAGAGAGTGAGGGAGAGAGATAGAGGAGGGAGATAGAGCAAAATGGCGCCGGAGGAGATGACCGCCGTTTTACGGTCTCCTAACCAATTGTGCAATTATGTGGGGTTTTTTGCGATATTTGTCAGTTATTTTGTACATAATGTTTCTGCAACCGTATCTTACGGAAGAAAAGAGCTTCTGGATATCAGGACAGTGATCACTACCTCGGATTACATGAAGATTTATTCAACAACAACAACAGCAGCAAGCAGGACTCACACGATATTCTCCAAACACCCCACAGGGCAGACATCCCAATTATTCGCAAAAGGAAGCAACACAGAGGACGAAGAGCCGGATGCCTCGTCCGGACCTGCAGAAGGCAACTAGGAAAGCTGCCGTCACCGTCAATATTACTCACCAACGTGCCATCATTGGACAATAGACTAGACGAGGTACGATCACGAATATCCTTCCAACTGGACATCAAAAACTGTAATATCTTATGCTTCACGGAATCGTGGCTGAATGACGACATGGATATTCAGCGAGCGGGATACAGGCTGCACCGGTAGGATAGAACAGCACATATTTGTAAACAACAGCTGGTGCACGAAATCTAAGGAAGTCTCTAGATTTTGCTCGCCTGAAGTTGAGTATATTGTGATAAACTGCAGGCCCCACTACTTGCCAAGAGAGTTCTCAGATATACTTTTTGTGGCTGTTTATTTACCACCACAGACAGATGCTGGCACTAAGACCGCACTCAGTCAGCTGTATAAGGAAATAGGCAAACAGGAAACCACTCACCCAGAGGCGGCGCTCCTAGTGGCCAGAGACTTTAATGCAGGGAAACTTAAATCAGTTCTACCAAATATCTATCACCAGAGGGGAAAACATTCTAGATCACCTGTACTCCCACACACAGAGACGCGTACAAAGCTCTTCCTCGCACCCCATTTGGGAAATCCGACAACACCTCTATCCTCCTGATTCCTGCTTACAAGCAAAAATTAAAGCAGGATGCACCAGTGACGCTGTCTATAAAATAATGGTAAGATGAAGCAGATGCTAAACTACAGGACTGCTTTGCTATCAAAGACTGGAACATGTTCCGGGATTCTTTCGATAACATTGAAGAATACACCACATCAGTCACTGGCTTTATCAATAAGTGCATTGAGGACGTCGTCCCCACAGTGACTGTACGTACATACCCCAACCAGAAGCCATGGATTACAGGCAACGTTTGCACTGAGCTAAAGGGTAGAGCTGCCGCTTTCAAGGTGCGGGACTCTAACCTGGAAGCTTGCAAGAAATCCAGCTATGCCCTACGACAAACCATCAAACAGGCAAAGCGTTTGAGGGCTAAGATTGAATCATACTACACCGGCTCCAACGCTCGTCGGATGTGGCAGGGCTTGCAAACTATTACATACTACAAAGGGAAGCACCGCCGCGAGCTGCCCAGTGACACGAGCCTACCAGATGAGCTCAATCACTTCTATGCTCGCTTCGAGACAAGCAACACTGAGGATGCATGAGAGCATCAGCTGTTCTGGACGACTGTGTGATCACGCTCTCCGTAGCCGACATGAGTAAGACCTTTAAACAGGTCAATATACACAAGGCAGTGGGGCCAGACAGATTAACAGGACGTGTGCTCCGGGCATGTGCTGACCAAATGGCAGTTGTCTTCACTGACTGATTAAGTCTGTAATACCAACATGCTTCAAGCAGACCACCATAGTCCCTGTGCCCAAGAACACAAAGGCAACCTGCCTAAATGACAACAGACCCGTAGCACTAATGTCCGTAGCCATGAAGTGCTTTGAAAGGCTGGTCATGGCTCACATCAACACAATTATCCCAGAAACCCTAGACTCACTCCAATTTGCATACCGTCCAAACAGATCCACGGATGATGCAATCTCTATTGCACTCCACACTGCCCTTTTCCCCCTTGGACAATAGGAACACCTATGTGAGAATGCTGTTCATTGACTACAGCTAAGCGTTCAACACCATAGTACCCTCAAAGCTCATCACCAAGCTAAGGATCCTGGGACTAAACACCTCCCTCTGCAACTGGATCCTGGACTTCCTGACAGGCCACCCCCAGGTGGTGAGGGTAGGTAGCAACACATCTGTCACGCTGATCCTCAACACTGGAGCTCCCCAGGGGTGCGTGCTCAGTCCCCTCCTGTACTCCCTGTTCACCAACGACTGCATGGCCAGGCACGACTCCAACACCATCATTAAGTTTACTGATGACACAACAGTGGTAGGCCTGATCACCGACAACAACGAGACAGCATATAGGGAGGAGGTCAGAGACCTGGCCGGCTGGTGCCAGAATAACAACCTATCCCTCAACGTAACTAAGACTAAGGAGATGATTGTGGACTACAGGAAAAGGAGCACGGAGCACATCCCCATTCTCATCGACGGGGCTGTAGTGGAGCAGGTTGAGAGCTTCAAATTCCTTGGTGTCCACACCAACAACAAACTAGATTGGTCCAAACACACCAAGACAGTCGTGAAGAGGGCATGACAAAGCCTATTCCCTCTCAGGAAACTAAAAAGATTTGGCATGGGTCCTGAGATCCTCAAAGGGTTCTACAGCTGCAACATCGAGAGCATCCTGACCGGTTGCATCACTGCCTGGTACTGCAATTACTCGACCTCCGACCGCAAGGCACTTCAGAGAGTAGTGCGTACGGCCCAGTACATCACTGGGGCAAAACTTCCTGCCACCCAGGACCTCTACACCAGGCAGTGTCAGATGAAAGCCCTAAAAATTGTCAAAGACCCCAGCCACCCCAGTCATAGACTGTTCTCTCTACTACCGCATGGCAAGCGGTACCAGAGTGCCAAGTCTAGGACAAAAAGGCTTCTCAACAGTTTTTACCACCAAGCCATAAGACTCCTGAACAGGTAACCAAATAGATCTCAGGAGCTCTTACAATCTGGTGCGTATCCGGGAGGGGGATGAGTGGAAGACAGAATTTAGTACCACCTTTGGGCACTATGAGTACCTTGTCATGCCGTACGGGTTGATGAATGCTCCATCGGTCTTCCAGGCCTTTGTAGACAAGATTTTCCGGGACCTGCACGGGCAGGGTGTAGTGGTGTATATCGACGACATTCTGCTATACTCCGCTACACGCGCCGAGCATGTGTCCCTGGTGCGCAGGGTGCTTGGTCGACTTGATGGAGCATGACCTGTACGTGAAGGTTGAGAAATGTCTGTTCTTTCAACAGTCCGTCTACTTCCTAGGGTACAGCCTTTCCACCCCAGGGGTGGAGATGGAGAGTGACCACATTTCAGCCGTGCGTAATTGGCCGACTCCCACCACGGGAAAGGAGGTGCAGTGGTTCTTAGGGTTTGCCAACTACTACTGGAGGTTTATCCAGGGCTTTGGTCAGGTAGCGGCTCCCATTACCTCACTGCTTAAGGGTGGCTAAAATCACTGAAGCTGGAGACTTACAGTGCCTTGCGAAAGTATTCGGCCCCCTTGAACTTTGCGACCTTTTGCCACATTTCAGGCTTCAAACATAAAGATATAAAACTGTATTTTTTTGTGAAGAATCAACAAGTGGGACACAATCATGAAGTGGAACGACATTTATTGGATATTTCAAACTTTTTTAACAAATCAAAAACTGAAAAACTGGGCGTGCAAAATGATTCAGCCCCCTTAAGTTAATACTTTGTAGCGCCACCTTTTGCTGTGATTACAGCTGTAAGTCGCTTGGGGTATGTCTCTATCAGTTTTGCACATCGAGAGACTGATATTTTTTCCCATTCCTCCTTGCAAAACAGCTCGAGCTCAGTGAGGTTGGATGGAGAGCATTTGTGAACAGCAGTTTTCAGTTCTTTCATTTACATTTACATTTACATTTAAGTCATTTAGCAGACGCTCTTATCCAGAGCGACTTACTTTCCACAGATTCTCGATTGGATTCAGGTCTGGACTTTGACTTGGCCATTCTAACACCTGGATATGTTTATTTTTTAACCATTCCATTGTAGATTTTGCTTTATGTTTTGGATCATTGTCTTGTTGGAAGACAAATCGCCATCCCAGTCTCAGGTCTTTTGCAGACTCCATCAGGTTTTCTTCCAGAATGGTCCTGTATTTGGCTCCAGCCATCATCCCATCAATTTTAACCATCTTCCCTGTCCCTGCTGAATAAAAGCAGGCCCAAACCATGATGCTGCCACCACCATGTTTGACAGTGGGGATGGTGTGTTCAGGGTTATGGGCTGTGTTGCTTTTACGCCAAACATAACGTTTTGCATTGTTGCCAAAAAGTTCAATTTTGGTTTCATCTGACCAGAGCACCTTCTTCCACATGTTTGATGTGTCTCCCAGGTGGCTTGTGGCAAACTTTAAACAACACTTTTTATGGATATCTTTAAGAAATGGCTTTCTTCTTGCCACTCTTCCGTAAAGGCCAGATTTGTGCAATATACGACTGATTGTTGTCATATGGACAGAGTCTCCCACCTCAGCTGTAGATCTCTGCAGTTCATCCAGAGTGATCATGGGCCTCTTGGCTGCATCTCTGATCAGTCTTCTCCTTGTATGAGCTGAAAGTTTAGAGGGACGGCCAGGTCTTGGTAGATTTGCAGTGGTCTGATACTCCTTCCATTTCAATATTATCGCTTGCACAGTGCTCATTGGGATGTTTAAAGCTTGGGAAATCTTTTTGTATCCAAATCCGGCTTTAAACTTCTTCACAACAGTATCTCGGACCTGCCTGGTGTGTTTATTGTTCTTCATGATGCTCTCTGCGCTTTTAACGGACCTCTGAGACTATCACAGTGCAGGTGCAATTATACGGAGACTTGATTACACACAGGTGGATTGTATTTATCATCATTAGTCATTTAGGTCAACATTGGATCATTCAGAGATCCTCACTGAACTTCTGGAGAGAGTTTGCTGCACTGAAAGTAAAGGGGCTGAATAATTTTGCACGCCCAATTCTTCAGTTTTTGATTTGTTAAAAAAGTTTGAAATATCCAATAAATGTCGTTCCACTTCATGATTGTGTCCCACTTGTTGTTGATTCTTCACAAAAAATACAGTTTTATATCTTTATGTTTGAAGCCTGAAATGTGGCAAAAGGTCGCAAAGTTCAAGGGGGCCGAATACTTTCGCAAGGCACTGTATATCTCCCTCTCTAACTTTAAGCATCAGCTGTCAGAACAGCTTCACAATCACTGTACCTGTACAGAGCCCATCTGTAAATAGCACACCCATTTACCTCATCCCCATATTGTTCTTTATATTTTTTGTTCTTTTGCACCCCAGTATCTTTACTTGCACATCATCATCTGCACATCTATCACTCCGGTGTTAATGCTAAATTGTAATTATTTTGCCTCTATGGCCTATTTATTGCCTTACCTACCTAATCTTACTATATTTGCACACACTGTACATAGACTTTCTATTGTGTTATTGACTGTACATTTGTTAACCCCATGTGTAACTCTGTGTTGTTGTTTTTGTCGAGGCACATATCTGGGGAAGGGTACCAAAAATGTCTGCAGCATTGAAGATCCCTAATAACACAGTGGTCTCCTTCATTCTTAAATGGACAAAGTTTAGAATCCCCAAGACTCTTCCGAGAGCTGTCCGTCCGGCCAAACTGAGCAATGGGGGGAGAAGGGCCTGAGTCAGGAAGGTGACCAAGAACTCAACGGTCACTCTGACAGAGCTCCAGAGTTTCTATGTGGAGATGAGAGAACCTACCAGAAGAACAACCATCTCTCCAGCATTCCATAAATCAGGCCTTTATGGTAGAGTGGCCAGACGGAAGCCACTCCTCAGTAAAAGGAACATGGCAGCCCGCTTGGAGTTTGCCAAAAGGCACCTAAAGACTCTCAGACCATGAGAAACAAGATTGAACTCTTTGGCCTGAATGCCAAACATCACGTCTGGAGGAAAGCTGGCACCAACCCTACGGTGAAGCATGGTGGTGGCAGCATCATGCTGTGAGGATGTTTTTCAGCGGCAGTGACTGGGAGACTAGTCAGGATTGAGGCAAAGATGAACGGAGCAATGTACAGAGAGATCCTTGATGAAAACCAGAGCGCTCAGGACCTCAGATTTGGGCGAATGTTCACCTTCCAACAGGACAATGTCTCTGAATGGCCTTGAGTGGCCCAGCCAGAGCCCAGACTTGAACCCAATCGAACATCTCTGGAGAGACCTGAAAATAACTGTGCAACAACTATCCCCATTTAACCTGACAGAGCTTGAGAGGATCTGCAGAGAGGAATGGGAGAAACTCCCCAAATACAGATGTGTCATCGCTGCCAAAGGTGCTTCAACAAAGTACTGAGAAAAGGGTCTGAATAGTTTTTCATTTTTAATACATTTGCAAACATGTCTAAAAACCTGTTTTTGCTTCGTCATTACTGGGTATTGTGTATAGATTGATGAGGGGAAAAACAATGTAATCAATTTTAGAATATGCCTGTAATGTAACAACATGTGGAAAAAGTCAAGGGGTCTGAATACTTCCTGAATGCTCTGTATAGCATGCTGCTTCCTCTCAAATCTACACTTATGATTAAAATAAAATATCCCAGGTTCCTTTGGCTGTTTTCTACATGCTTAAGGTTTTTGTCTATATTGTCATGGAACTGGACATTATATTTTGTCTTTGTTTATTTGATGTTTTAAAAACAAGCCACATTTATAAAATTATACACTTGATTAAGAATCCTACAGGATAAACGCAAAGAAGTGTGTGACTTATTGCCATTGTGCTTCTCAGATGGGTTATCATCTTTACTCTGCTTCCTTCAACCCATGACGAAACAACAAGGGCAGTGTGTGAGAAAGAGAAACATCAATAGACAGGACACTGATCAGACAGATGGTTCAGAGATACAAAGTATCTGAGAACCAAGCGTAGTTTCTGGGCCTCTTTGACTTAGTCAGCATTTGACCAGAGTGGTGACATGGACAGGACAGATAGCCATCTAAACCACACATACATAATACTCTAGTCAGGCTTATGGTGGCTAGGAGCCTCCTGTACATCTCTATACTAACTGGGTCAACACAATATATATGTGTATGTGTGTCACCTTTTTAGTTGAGTAAATCTTTAAATAATTACAACTTTCAGTGTGATTTTTTATTTTTTACTTCTGAAGGTGTAGAATTGAGTTTTCACCAGGAGGTGGCAGTTAATAGCAGTTCAATGAGACACTTCAAATCAAATCACTGGAATGTATTGACAAATATGATGTAAAACAAGATTGCACAGCATACACAAATATATCTAATAAGTATAATGGTGCTTGCTGAGGATTCTCAGGTTTTGCCATTTGCCCTGACATTCATGTAGACTTTATGAGAGAGAGAGAGAGAGAGAGAGAGAGAGAGAGAGATACCATTAGAGTTCTCAAACATTTGCTTACATACATAATATTAGTGATATTTAGTGATTTACAGTTGGCTGATGGTAATAGGTGATGGTTTACAAGCACTCAATAAACAGTACATGTGTTACAGAGTCTATGTGTTTAACTTGAATAGTATAGAGCTGTTCATAGTTCCTTCTAATTCTAGAATGAGGATAAAAGGGAAGCTATAGAATCTTTGCAGGAACCATGATAATGAAAGGGGGAAGCTAAACTTTCATAAATATAATATTGCTCATAGCGGGCGGAGGGCAGGGGTCCTTGATCCAATGGAAGCAGTAGGGAAATATTATGTTCATGAAAAAACCCTACATGGCACTTTTACCCCTCTCTGTTCGACGTCTGGTCGGCTGGCACAGTGGTACGTGACAATGACAACGGCAATGGTCAGGATCACATCTGCTGCGATGATGCCAGCCATGGTGCCAGGTTCGATCCTGTAGCAGGATGGGTTATCTGATAGAGGGGATGGAGGACAAGAGTGGGATGGGTGAAAAATGACAGGAAATATGATATTTTGGTCCCCAGTGTGTGAAAAATATGGAATTTGTGTCTCTCAGTCCTGATGTTATGCTTAATATGATATGTGTTTATCATGATACATACTTGTACCTGGGTCAGCCACAACCTTTTCTTGAGGAGAAAAATGAAAAAGAGATAATTGTCAATGTAATTATATTGTACACTGAGTATACAAAACATTAAGAATATTAATACCTGCTCTTTCCAATTTTTTTTTTTTACCTTTATTTAACTAGGCAAGTCATTTAAGAACAAACTCTTATTTTCAATGACGGCCTAGGAACAGTGGGTAAACTGCCTGTTCAGGGCAGAACGACAGATTTGTACCTTGTCAGCTCGGCGATTTGAACTTGCAACCTTTCGGCTACTCGTCCAATGCTCTAACCACTAGGCTACCCTGCCGTCCCCATGACTGACTGACCAGGTGAAACCTATGATCCCTTCTTGATGTCACTTGTTAAATCCATTTTAATCAGTGTAGATGAAGGGGAGGAGACAGGTGAAACCCTAAGTTCAATAGAAAATATATTAGGGTAATACAAAAAAAATCAATAATGTTCCATCAGTTTAAGCTGGAGACATCAGTTTGTTTTCCATTGGATGCATCTCAATCCATCGCATCTGCCTATGTCACACTTCTGCATCTGCGGTGAGAGGTGACAGAGCTGGAGTGGTGTTTGTCAGACCTTGAGACATCCAAAAATTGTTCTTCTCACAAAATCCTCTGTAGTGTCCGAATGGTTTGGCCTACAAACTATTATGACCCCTCTATTGAAAGAAGAGACTCTGTCCTCTGTTTTCCTCGAGGACCACCACAAGCGGACTCGTCTGAGGTCGGTACAGTTGATCTGCCAACTTCTGTCTGTAGCATCCGAACAGTTTGGGCTACACATTAATATGACGGTGAGACTCTCATTAACACGTTCATGTCCAAATCAAGTCAAATTCCAAATCAAATTTTATTGGTCACATAAACATGGTTAGCAGATGTTAATGCGAGTGTAGCGAAATGCTTGTGCAACTAGTTCTGACAGTGCAGTAATATCTAACATGCAATCTAATTTCCCAACAACTACCTAATACACACAAATCTAAACGGGTGAATGAGAATATGTGCATATAAATATGTGGAGGAGTGATGGCAGAGCGGCATAGCCAAGATGGTATAAAATACAGGATATACATATGAGATGAGTAATGTAAAATGTGTAAACATTATTAAAGTGGCATTATTTAAAGTAGCATTGTTAAAAGTGAATAATGATCCATTTATTAAAGTGGCAAGTGATTGGGTCTCGGTGTAGGCAGCAGCCTCTCTGAGTTAGTGATTACTGTATAGCAGTCTGATGTCCTTGAGAAAGACTGAAAAAAAGCTTCTATCGGTCCCTGCTTTGATGCACCTCTACTGACCTCGCCTTCTGGATGGTAGCGGTGTGAAAAGGCAGTGGCTCGGGTAGTTGTTGTCCTTGATGATCTTTTTGGCCTTCCTGTGACATCGGGTTCAGTAGGTGCCATGGAGGGCAGATAGTTTGCCCCCAGTGATGCGTTGTGCAGACCACACCACCCTCTGGAGAGCCTTGCAGTTGAGGGCGGTGCAGTTGCTGTACCAGGCTGTGATACAGCCTGACAATATGCTCTCGATTGTGCATCTGTAAAAGTTTGTCATGGTTTTGGGTGACAAGCCAATTTTTTTCAGCCTCCTGAGGTTGAAGAGGCGTTGGGCCTTCTTCACCACACTATCTGTGGGTGGACCATTTCAGTTTGTCTGTGATGTGTACACTGAGGAACTTAAAACTTTCCACCTTCTCAGTTGCTTTCCCTTTGATGTGGATAGGGGGGTGCACCCTCTGCTGTTTCCTGAAGTCCACGATCATCTCATTTGTTTTGTTGATGTTGAGTGAGAGGTTGTTTTCCTGACACCACACTCTGAGGGCCCTCACCTCCTCCATGTAGGCTGTCTCTTCGTTGTTGGTAATCAAACCCACTGCTGTTGTGTTGTCTGCAAACTTGATGATTGAGTTGGAGGCGTGCATGGCCACGCAGTCGTGGGTGAACAGGGAGTACAGGAGGGGGCTGAGCACACACCCTTGTGGGGCCCCAGTGTTGAGGGTCAGCGAAGTGGAGTTGTTGTTTCCTGGGGGTGGCCTTTCAGAAGGTCCAGGACCCAATTGCACAGGGCGGGGTTTGGACCCAGGGCCTTCAGCTGAATGATGAGCTTGGAGGGTACTATGGTGTTGAATGCTGAGCTGTAGTCAATGAACAGCATTCAACCATAGGTATTCCTCTTGTCCAGATGGGATAGGGCAGTGTGATGGCGATAGCATTGTCTGTGGACCTGTTGGAGCGGTATGTAAACTGAAGTGGGTCTAGGCTGGCCGGTAAGGTGAAGGTGATATGATCCTTGACTAGTCACTCAAAGCACTTCATGATGACAGAAGTGAGTGCTACGGGGCGGTAGTCATTTAGTTCAGTTATCTTTCCTTCTTGAGTACAGTAACAATGGTGGCCATCTTGAAGCATGTGGGGACAGCAGATTGGGATAGGGAGCGACTGAATATTTCCGTAAACACACCAGCTAGCTGGTCTGCGCATGCTATGTGGACGCGATAGGGATGCCATCTGTGGCAGCAGCCTTGCGAGGATTAACACGTTTAAATGTTTTACTCACGTCGGCAATGGAGAAGGAGAGGGGTGGACGCAGTCCTTGTTAGCGGGCCGCAATGGTGGCACTGTATTATCCTCAAAGCGGGCAAAGAAGGTGGTTAGTTTGTCTGGAAGTGTGATGTCAGTGTCTGTGACATGGCTGGTTTTCTTTTTGTAGTCTGTGATTTCCTGTAGACCCTGCCACATACGTCACGTGTCTGAGCCGTTGAATTGCGACTCCACTGTTGTTTTGTTGTTTGTCAGTAGTTTTATTCTAGGATGAAAGTCCCCCCGTACCAGTTGAAAAAATGAATGTAAGTATTTATAAAGACTGTTTAGTGCCAAAAAAAGTTAAATCCGTGTACAAAAAAGTATTAATAATAATAATATTTATATATTCATATAAATATATATGTAAAATGATATATACAGTATATCCTGATCTTTCTTATACACTACATGGCCAAAAGTATGTGGATACCTGCTCGTTGAACATCTCTTTCAAAAAGCATGGGCATTAATATGGATTTGGTCCCCCCTTTGATGCTGTAACAGCCTCCATTCTTCTGGGAAAGCTTTCCACTAGATGTGGAACATTGTTGAGGGGAATTTCTTCCATTCAGCAAAAAGAGCATTAGTGAGGTCAGGCACTGATGTTTGGCGATTTGAGGTCAGCGTTGAGGACAGGACTCTGTGCAGGCCAGTCAAGTTCTTCCACACCGATCTCAACAAAACATTTTGGTATGAACCTCGCTTTGTGCACGGGGGCATTGTCATGCTGAAACAGGAAAGGGCCTTCCCAAACTGTTGCCACAAAGTTGGAAGCACAGAATCGTCTAGGATGTCATTGGATGCTGTAGCGTTAAGATTTACCTTCACTGGAAATAAGGGGCCTAGCCCGAACCATGAAAAACAGCCCCAGACCATTATTCCTCCTCCACCAATCTTTACAGTTGGCACTATGTATTCGGGCGGGTAGCATACTCCTGGCATTCGCCAAACCCAGTTTCATCCATCGGACTGCCAGATGGGGAAGCTTGATTCATCACTCCAGAGAACGCGCTTCCACTGCTCCAGAGTCAAATCGGCAAGCTTTACAACACTACAGCTGACGCTTGGCATTGCCATGGTGATATTAGGCTTGTGTGTGGCTGCTCAGCCATGGACACCCATTTCATGATGCTCCCAACGTACAGTTCTGACATTGCTTCCAGAGGCAGTTTTGAACTTGGTCGTTAGTGTTGCAAATGACAATTTGTTATCACTAAGCGCTTCAACACTCGGCGGTACCGTTCTGTGAGCTTGTGTGGCCTACCACTTCACGGCTAAGATGTTGTTGCTCTTAGATGTTTTCACTTCACAATAACTGCACTTGCAGTTGACTGGGGCAGCTCTAGCAGGGCATAAATTTAATGAACTGACTTGCTAGAAAGGTGGCATACTATGAAGGTGCCATGTTGAAAGTCACTGAGCTCTTCAGTACTGGCCATTCTACTGATAATGTTTGTCTATGGAGATTGCATGGCTGTGGGCTAGATATTATACACCTTTCCGCAAATGTGGCTGAAATAGCAGAATCCACTAATTTGAAGGGCTGTCCACATACTTTTGACCATGTAATGTATCTCTCAGATATAGGACAGACATTTCAGACCAAACTTCCTTTAGATTTTTGGTGGGACTATCTTTTGTCCCCTCTCAACCCTCACCGGCATAGACAGGACTTAGACTCATGGTTTAAAGAAGGATTTTTAAGGTTTGAGACAACTGAGACATGGATTGTGTATGTGTGGCATTCAGATGGTGAATACGTGTCTTTGAATGGGTATGATAATAGATGTCAGAAAAACCGGTTTGTGTCATGAACTGCAACGCTGCTGGGTTTTTCACACTCAACAGTTTCCCGTGTGTGTCAAGAATGGTCAACCACCCAAAGGACATCCAGCCACAACTGAGGGAAGCATTGGAGTCAACATGGACCAGCATCCCTGTGTAATGCTTTCGACAACTTGTAGAGTCCATGCCCCAATTGACTTGAGACTGATCTGAGGGAAAAAGGGGGCAGTGTAACTCAATATTAGGAAGGTGATCCTAATGTTTGAGTCACTCAGTGTATGCTGTACAGATATAGCTTCAGTAAAAACAATGTTACCTACAGTTGAAGTCGGAAGTTTACATACACTTAGGTTGGAGTCATTAAAACTTGTTTTTCAACCACTCCACAAATGTCTTGTTCACAAACTATCGTTTTGGCAAGTTGGTTAGGACATCTACTTTGTGCATGACACAAGTAATTTTTTTAGAGGGTCAGAAGTTTACATTCACTATGTTGACTGTGCCTTTAAACAGCTTAGAACATTCCAGAAAATGATGTCATGGCTTTAGAAGATTCTGATGGGTTAATTGACATAATTTGAGTCAATTGGAGGTGTACCTGTGGATGAATTTCAAGGCCTACCTTCAAACTCAATGCCTCTTTGCTTGACATCATGGGAAAATCAAAAGAAATCAGCCAAGATCTCAGAAAAAAAATTGTAGACCTCCACAAGTCTGGTTCAGCCTTGGGAGCATTTTCCAAACACCTGAAGGTACCACGTTCATCTGTACAAACAATAATACGCAAGTATAAACACTACGGGGCCACGCAGCCGTCATACCGCTCAGGAAGGAAAAGCGTTCTGTCTCCTAGAGATGAACGTACTTTGGTGCGAAAAGTGCAAATCAATCCCAGAGCAACAGCAAAGGACCTTGTGAAGATGCTGGAGGAAACAGGTACAAAAGTATCTATATCCACAGTGAAACGAGTCCTATATCGACATAACCTGAAAGGCCGCTCAGCAAGGAAGAAGCCACTGCTCCAAAACTTTCATAAAAAAAGACTACGGTTTGCAACTGCACATGGGGACAAAGATCGTACTTTTTGGAGAAATGTCCTCTGGTCTGATGAAACATAAATAGAACTGTTTGGCCTTCATGACCATTGTTATGTTTGGAGGAAAAAGGGGGAGGCTTGCAAGCCAAATAACACCATCCCAACTGTATAACACAGGGGTGGCAGCATCATGCTGTGAAGGTGCTTTGCTGCAGGAGGGACTGGTGCACTTCACAAAATAGATGGCCTCATGAGGGAGGAAAATTATGTGAATATATTGAAGCAACATCTCAAGACATCAGTCAGGGAGTTAAAGCTTGGTCGCAAATGGGTCCAAATGGACAATGACCCCAAGTATACTTCCAAAGTTGTGGGAAAATGGCTTAAGGACAACAAAGTCAACCAAGTTTGAGAGGCCTTCACAAAGTCCTGACCTCAATCCTATAGGAAATTTGTGGGAGTTTCTATTTTGGGAGTTTCTCCCTTTCTTCTCTGCAGATCCTCTCATGCTCTGTCAGGTTGGATGGGGAACGTCGCTATTTTCAGGTCTCTCCAGAGATACTAGATCAGGTTCAAGTCCGGACTCTAGCTGGGCCACTCAAGGACATTCAGACACTTGTCCCGAAGCTACTCCTGCGTTGTCTTAGCTGTGTGCTTAGGGTCATTTTCCTGTTAGAAGGTGAACCTACGCCCCAGTCTGAGGTCCTGAGCGCTCTGGAGCAGGTTTTCATCAAGGATCTCTCTGTACTTTGCTCCGTTCATCTTTCCCTCGATCCTGACTAGTCTGCCAGACCCTGCCACTGAAAACATCCCCACAGCATGATGCTGCCCACCACCATGCTTCATTGTAGGGATGGTGCCAGGTTTCCTCATGACATGACACTTGGCATTCAGGCCAAAGACTTTAATCTTGGTTTTATCCGACCAGAGAATCTTGTTTCTCATGGTCTGAGAGTCTTTAGGTGCCTTTTGGCAAACTCCAAGCGGGCTGTCATGTGCCTTTTACTGAGGAGTGGCTTCTGTCTGGCCACTCTACCATAAAGGCCTGATTGGTGGAGTACTGCAGAGATGGTTGTCCTTCTGGAAGGTTCTCTCTTCTTCACAGAGGAGCTCTGGAGCTCTGACAGAGTGACCATCGGGGTCTTGGTCACCTCCCCGAGCAAGGCCCTTCTCCCCCGATTCCTCAGTTTAGCCAGGTGGCCAGCTCTAGGAAGAGTCTTGATGGCTCCAAACTTATTCCATTTAAGAATGATGGAAGCTTCTGTGTTCTTGGGGACCTTCAATGCTGCAAACACGTTTTGGTACCCTTCTCCAAATCTGTGCCTCGACCCAATCCTGTCTCGGAGCTCTACGGACAATTCATATGACCTCATGGCTTTTCCCTTTTGAATAATAATAACAGGTTTCTCTGCTCCTCCCACTCCTCCTCCCCTGTTTCCTTTATATATCGGATGCACTCCATTGCCTGCTTGTAGGCCTTTACAATTCTCAAAGTTACATTGTATTTTTGCCAGCCTGCACATTTTGAAGTTGGTTTGATGTTTATAGCTACAAAGCAAACAATAAGCATGCAAGAGCACAGTATTATTCATGGTGAACCAAGCACACTAATTATAAGTATTCAGAGAAGAGTATAACTGCAGAAATCTATGACCCTTGTACTGCTATTTTTTTTATAGTTCCACCCCTGAGTAACCTGAGCAAGAGAGATCCAAGTAAAATGGATTAAAGAACAGAACAGCACTGTGACATTCAGCTATTCACCATTTAATTAACTTACTGTCAGGATTTGGCCAGGGTTGTTCCGGGTTTTGGTCAGTAGATGTCCCCATTGTGCTTTTTGTCCCTATGTTTTTCCCTTGATCCCCATTATTATTTGCACCTGTGTCTCGTTTTCCCCTGATTGTATTTAAACCCTTTGTTTCCCTCAGTTCTGTGCTCTGTGTTTGTATGTTAGCACCCTGCCCTAGTGTTCTGTGTGCTCTTGTCGATTCCGGGTGAAGTTCTTGTGGTATTCTGTTTTTTGTTTTTGTTTATTTTTGGTGAGTTTCTTTTGAGGTCTTTTTGTGTTTTTCCTACCACCTTTTGGATTTGCCAATTTTTGTATTTTAGGATTTTTTCTTTATTAAATACACCGTCTTAAGTACTGCTGTGTCTGCCTCATCTTCTGGGTTCTGCTGTCTATTCGTGGCTCAGTTGGTTAAGTGACTGTTTCTCACCCAGGAGACCCAGGTTCGAAACCGGGTCCTGACAGAAACACAGAGCCAAAAATGAACCCAAAGGCAGCCAGTTCCCAGGACCTTTTTGCCACGCTGTCCCACCACCAGGAGACTGTCCAACGCCACGAAGCCGCCCTGGTTCAGCAAGAGGCCTTAATGGCTAGACATTCTCATCTTCTGTCGGAGATGCTGACTTCCATTAAGCAAATATCTGATCGACTTACCCCGGCAACAGTTTCCGTCCCAGTACCTCAGGTTCACGTACCCATGGCAGTTAACCCCCTGGCTGAACCTCGTCTTCCACCTCCCCAACGGTTCTCAGGTGATCCAAGTGCTTGTAAAGGCTTTCTCACTCAATGTTCTCTCTCCTTTGAGCTGCAACCCTCGTCGTTTCCCACCGACCGGTCTAAGATCGCATATATCATTACCCTGCTGTCGGAAAAAGCCCTGGCCTGGGCTACTGCTGTGTGGGATGCCCATAGTTCCTGCTGTGCCAGCTACTCTGCCTTTGCTGAGGAATTCAAACGAGTGTTTCAAGGCCCAAGCAGTGGTTCTGACTCAGCCAAACAGCTCCTGACTCTCCATCAAGGTTGGCGCAGCGTGACGGACTATGCCATCCAGTTCCGCACGGTGGCAGCAGCGAGTGGTTGGAACAACGAGGCGCTCACGGTGTGCTTTCTGAAAGGCCTTTCCGACACTATCCAAGATGAACTGGCCACTCGGGAACCACCGGACAATCTCGAGTCCCTGATCAAGTTGGCCTCACGCATTGACCAGCGTCTGAGAGAGAGAGAACTCAACCGTAGACCTCTAGCCCCTATCAGTCCCAGCTCCGAGTCCCCACCTTTATCATCGCTGGCTCCACCGGAACCCATGCAGATTGGACGCATCTCCCAGGCTGAGAGAGACCGCCAGATGAGGGAGCGACGCTGTCTATATTGCGGCAAACCGGGCCATTTCCGTTCCACGTGTCCCGGGCTCCAGGGAAACGCTCTGTCCCGTACAGACCGGGGGAACTGTAACGGGAAACATAACCTCCTCCCATCCGTCCAACTCCCGTCTGCTCATTCCAGTCACCCTCTCCTGGGACAACCACAAGCTTCACCTTCAAGCCTTGGTAGACTCTGGAGCCGCAGGTAACTTCATGGATGGTGTCTGGGCGAAGGAGAATGGCGTTCCCTCTGAACCTCTAAGTGACCCCATGAGGGTTACTACATTGGATGGAAGCCCTTTGGGATCTGGACTTGTCACTCATGTCACTACCTCCTTGAGACTTTCAGTTTCACAACACCAGGAATTGATGAACTTTCATTTGATCTCCTGTTCCGAGTTCCCTCTCGTCCTTGGATACCCCTGGCTTCACAGCCATAACCCTCACATCGACTGGTCTGTGGGCACTATCAAGCAGTGGGGTCCTACGTGCCAAGCTACTTGTATTTTCCAGAATTCCCGAGTTCTACTCCCGAGTCTTTAGAATCCATCGACCTGACCCGAGTTCCCGAGTGTTACCATGACCTCAAACTGGTGTTTAGCAAACAGAGGGCCACCATGCTACCACCCCATAGATCTTACGATTGCCCCATCGACCTGTTTCCGGGCACTTGCCCCCCAGGGGTCGGATCTTTTCCCTATCTCCACCCGAACGAGCTGCTATGGATACCTACATCAAGGACTCTCTGGAAGCAGGCCTCATGCGTCCATCAACCTCCCCGGCGGGAGCAGGGTTTTTCTTTGTGGCCAAGAAAGATGGTGGATTACGTCCTTGCATCGACTACCGGGGACTCAATGACATAACCGTCCGTAACCGTTACCCGCTACCCCTTATGGCCACAGCCTTCGAGCTGCTCCAGGAAGCAGTTGTTTTCACTAAGCTTGACCTGCGGAACGCATACCATCTTGTGCGGATCAGACCTGGTGACGAGTGGAAGACCGCTTTCAACACGCCTACTGGTCACTATGAATACTTGGTGATGCCCTTCGGCCTGACCAACGCCCCAGCGGTGTTCCAAGCGCTCATAAACGATGTGCTTAGGGATATGCTTAACATATTTGTGTTCGTTTACTTGGATGACATCCTCATCTTTTCGAGCTCCCTTCAAGAACACACTAAGCATGTCAGACAAGTACTCAAACGCCTCCTGGACAGCCATCTGTATGTTAAGCCGGAAAAATGTGAATTCCATTCATCCCGAGTACAATTCCTGGGATTTGTAGTGGAACCTGGTCGAGTCCAAATGGACCCTAGGAAGGTAGGGGCGGTAGCGGATTGGCCCACCCCCAAATCCGTTAAGGATGTTCAGCGTTTCCTGGGCTTCACAAACTTTTACCGCAAGTTCATCAAGAACTTCAGTTTGGTGGCAGCTCCTCTCTCAGCTTTAACCAAAGGTGGCAATGCAAGGTTTGTGTGGGGAAGAGAAGCTGAGACAGCCTTCCAAGGACTCAAGCAGCGCGTCCTCTCTGCTCCCATCCTGATACTACCGACTACGGATGAACCATTTGTGGTGGAGGTAGACGCATCAGAGGTTGGTGTTGGAGCTGTCCTGTCTCAGAGGGGTGAAGACAAGAAGCTTCATCCGTGCGCTTTCTTCTCACACCGGCTTACCCCGACTGAGAGGAACTACGATGTGGGGGATCGTGAACTCCTAGCGGTTAAGATGGCATTGAAGGAATGGAGACACTGGCTCGAGGGGGCTTCTCACCCGTTTCAAGTGCTTACGGACCACAAAAATCTGGAGTATATCCAGCAGGCGAAGCGATTGAACTCTAGACAAGCTAGATGGTCTCTTTTCTTCAATCGATTCCAGTTTATCCTCACCTATCGGCCCGGGTCGAAGAATCTCAAACCGGATGCCCTGTCCCGAGTCTACGCTCCTGCCATTTGAGATGACACGGACATGCCTGTCCTTCCTGCTGCTAAGATTGTGGCTCCGATCTCGTGGCAAGTTGAGGATACCGTGAGACGTGCTCAAGCTAGCGAACCGGACCCTAAAGGAGGCCCTGCCAATCGGTTGTTTGTCCCCAAGGCAGTGAGGACTCAGGTCCTTCTGTGGGGGCACTCCTCTCGCCTCACCTGTCATCCGGGCGTAGGTCGCACCTTGGAGTTCATCCAGCGTAAGTTCTGGTGGCCTACCATAAGAGAAGACGTTGCCACTTTCGTCAATGCCTGCCCCGTGTGCTGCCAGGGCAAATCTTCTCACCTCCGCCCTCAAGGACTCCTTCACCCTTTACCTGTTCCCCACAGACCCTGGTCCCATATCTCATTGGACTTTATTACTGGACTTCCTCCATCCCATGGCAATACTACTATCCTAGTCATAATCGACAGGTTTTCAAAGGCGGCCAGGTTCGTCCCTCTGACTAAGTTACCTTCTGCCAAGGAAACGGCTGAGTTGGTAATTAATCATGTGTTCCGAGTCTTCGGCATTCCTCAAGATGTGGTTTCTGACAGAGGTCCCCAGTTCGCCTCAAGGTTTTGGAAGGCCTTCTGCCAACTCATGGGGGCTTCTGCCAGTCTATCTTCAGGGTACCATCCGGAGTCCAACGGCCAAACAGAGAGGATGAATCAAGAGCTGGAAACCACCCTCCGATGTATGACTCGTGACAACCCGTCCACATGGTCATCCTTTATTGTTTGGGCCGAATACGCGCACAACACCTTGCGCTCCTCCTCCACTGGTATGTCCCCGCACGAGTGTCAGTTTGGCTATGCTCCTCCATTGTTCCCGGACCAGGAGGCAGAAGTCAGAGTGCCTTCAGCCTTGAGGTTCGTCAGACGCTGTCGGCTTATGTGGAGGAAGACCCGTCTTAATCTGATGCGTTCCTCACAGAGGTATCAACAACAAGCCAACAGACGTCGCCGTCCCGGGCCTACCCTGCGCCCCGGCCAGAGAGTCTGGCTTTCCACAAGAGACTTACCTCTACGGGTGGAGTCTCGCAAGCTGTCCCAAAAATACATCGGTCCCTTCAAGGTTGCCAGGAGAGTTAACCCAGTTTCTTATCGCCTACACTTACCCAGATCCCTTAAGATTAATCCCACATTTCATGTGTCATTGTTAAAACCTGTTGTTTTTTCTCCCCTTGTCCCGGCAGACAGACCTCCCCCTCCGCCTCGTGTCATTGGAGGCCAGCCGGCTTATACCGTCCACCGGATACTGGATTCCCGCCGGGTGCAGCGGTCCTGGCAGTATCTGGTGGACTGGGAAGGCTACGGTCCTGAGGAGCGCTCCTGGGTTCCTGCCAAAGACATCCTGGACCCTGACCTCATTCGTCAGTTCAGGGTCCTCCACCCTGAGAGAGCTGGTAGGAACGTCAGGAGCCGTTCCTAGGGGGGATTCTGTCAGGATTTGGCCAGGGTTGTTCCGGGTTTTGGTCAGTAGATGTCCCCATTGTGCTTTTTGTCCCTATGTTTTTCCCTTGATCCCCATTATTATTTGCACCTGTGTCTCGTTTCCCCTGATTGTATTTAAACCCTTTGTTTCCCTCAGTTCTGTGCTCTGTGTTTGTATGTTAGCACCCTGCCCTAGTGTTCTGTGTGCTCTTGTCGATTCCGGGTGAAGTTCTTGTGGTATTCTGTTTTTTGTTTTTGTTTATTTTTGGTGAGTTTCTTTTGAGGTCTTTTTGTGTTTTTCCTACCACCTTTTGGATTTGCCAATTTTTGTATTTTAGGATTTTTTCTTTATTAAATACACCGTCTTAAGTACTGCTGTGTCTGCCTCATCTTCTGGGTTCTGCTGTCTATTCGTGGCTCAGTTGGTTAAGTGACTGTTTCTCACCCAGGAGACCCAGGTTCAAAACCGGGTCCTGACACTTACATTGTATGACTTATTCATGGACTGAAAATAATCAGTCAATACGGTCTTTGATAATTCAATGTTTTACACCCAACTTCTATGTTTTTTTCATTTCAGGAGAAGCTGAATGTCTTCAGTGACGTTAAACTGACCTGTGATCAAGCAGCAGAGCACATTAAGGTAATAATGCAGAATGATCACAGCCACATTTCTACCCTGTGGAATTAGGGATGATAAACTGGTGACTGATGTTACTATCGCCACTATCGACACATTCTTATTTGCTATCTCCAGAGCCAGGCTCAGCACACAGAGAGGCAGATGAAGGAGGAGTTTGAGAAGCTTCATCTGTACCTACAAGAGGAAGAGGTCATGATAGTTGCACCAAGGGAGGAAGAGAAGCAGAAGAGTCAGAAGATGAAGGAGAAGATTGAGGAGATGAGCAGAGAGAGATCATCACTTTCAGACACAATCAGAGCAATAGAAGAGGATAAAAATGTATTTTGTTTCTCTGCAGCGCTACAGGGCAATCTTGGAAAGGTAAGTGATCTGCCTCCGGTCTCTCTCTTCTCAGTGGTCCTGTATCCAACCCCACTGACTCCTGTCTGTCCTTCCAGAACCTAGTGCACACTGCTGGACCGTGAGAGGGTTTCAGGAGGACTGATTGATGTGGTAAAGCACATATAGGGTCTGGGAGAAGATGCAGGCAAGAATTCAATACAGTGAATATTAGATACAATTGGGATAAAACTTTACCGCCACTAAAAGGTTCCAACACAGAAAACAAGAAATTTGCTTAGTGAATTAAATTTATGCTGAATAATAAGATTATGTCCCTACCTCAATTTGTATTTAATTATGGTATGTGTGTGTTGTCAGTTCCAATGACTCTTGACCCCAGCACTGCAAACTTACAGTGCCTTGCGAAAGTATTCGGCCCCCTTGAACTTTGCGACCTTTTGCCACATTTCAGGCTTCAAACATAAAGATATAAAACTGTATTTTTTTGTGAAGAATCAACAACAAGTGGGACACAATCATGAAGTGGAACGACATTTATTGGATATTTCAAACTTTTTTAACAAATCAAAAACTGAAAAATTGGGCGTGCAAAATTATTCAGCCCCTTTACTTTCAGTGCAGCAAACTCTCTCCAGAAGTTCAGTGAGGATCTCTGAATGATCCAATGTTGACCTAAATGACTAATGATGATAAATGCAATCCACCTGTGTGTAATCAAGTCTCCGTATAAATGCACCTGCACTGTGATAGTCTCAGAGGTCCGTTAAAAGCGCAGAGAGCATCATGAAGAACAAGGAACACACCAGGCAGGTCTGAGATACTGTTTTGAAGAAGTTTAAAGCCGGATTTGGATACAAAAAGATTTCCCAAGCTTTAAACATCCCAAGGAGCACTGTGCAAGCGATAATATTGAAATGGAAGGAGTATCAGACCACTTCAAATCTACCAAGACCTGGCCGTCCCTCTAAACTTTCAGCTCATACAAGGAGAAGACTGATCAGAGATGCAGCCAAGAGGCCCATGATCACTCTGGATGAACTGCAGAGATCTACAGCTGAGGTGGGAGACTCTGTCCATAGGACAACAATCAGTCGTATATTGCACAAATCTGGCCTTTATGGAAGAGTGTCAAGAAGAAAGCCATTTCTTAAAGATATCCATAAAACGTGTCGTTTAAAGTTTGCCACAAGCCACCTGGGAGACACACCAAACATGTGGAAGAAGGTGCTCTGGTCAGATGAAACCAAAATTGAACTTTTTGGCAACAATGCAAAATGTTATGTTTGGCGTAAAAGCAACACAGCTCATCACCCTGAACACACCATCCCCACTGTCAAACATGGTGGTGGCAGCATCATGGTTTGGGCTTGCTTTTCTTCAGCAGGGACAGGGAAGATGGTTAAAATTGATGGGAAGATGGATGGAGCCAAATACAGGACCATTCTGGAAGAAAACCTGATGGAGTCTGCAAAAGACCTGAGACTGGGATGGCGATTTGTCTTCCAACAAGACAATGATCCAAAACATAAAGCAAAATCTACAATGGAATGGTTCAAAAATAAACATATCCAGGTGTTAGAATGGCCAAGTCAAAGTCCAGACCTGAATCCAATCGAGAATCTGTGGAAAGAACTGAAAACTGCTGTTCACAAATGCTCTCCATCCAACCTCACTGAGCTCGAGCTGTTTTGCAAGGAGGAATGGGAAAAAATTTCAGTCTCTCGATGTGCAAAACTGATAGAGACATACCCCAAGTGACTTACAGCTGTAATCGCAGCAAAAGGTGGCGCTACAAAGTATTAACTTAAGGGGGCTGAATCATTTTGCACGCCCAATCTTCCAGTTTTTGATTTGTTAAAAATGTTTGAAATATCCAATAAATGTCGTTCCACTTCATAATCGTGTCCCACTTGTTGTTGATTCTTCACAAAAAAATACAGTTTTATATCTTTATGTTTGAAGCCTGAAATGTGGCAAAAGGTCGCAAAGTTCAAAGGGGCCGAATACTTTCGCAAGGCACTGTACATCTAATCTTGTCTGATGATCTAACCACAGTGATATACTGCAACTTCCTGACAACCCAGAGATATTTGATGACTATACAATGGTCCTGGCCTCTGAGGGCTTTAACTCAGGAACACACGATGAGGTTGCGGACAGTACAGGACGGATCATAGGTGTGATCACAGAGTCTTGCCGGGAGAAGGGAGACTTCAGCATGTGTAGAGGATCCTGGGGTGTGTGGTTTTTAAAGGATAGGTATTTAACATATGTTCACAGACTCGCCTAACTGTGAGACAGAAACCCAAGAGGGTCAGAGTGCAGCTGGACTGGTACAGAGGAAAGCTGTCATTCTCTGACCCAGATAATAACACACATATACACACATTCACACACACTTCCACTGAGAGTCTTTCCATACATCAGGAACCACTGTATTCTCCATCCTCTGAAGGTGTTACCAGTGAAGGTCTCTGTTACAGTGGATACAGCCTCCGTTTGAATCAGGGATTAGCATGTTGAATGAGTCAGTAACAATCACCGATGCCCTTCACCTGCTGTAACACTCTCATCGGTCAAACAATGTTAACTCATCATTGTGTCCACCTTGTCTACAAACAGCAGGTATACACATCTGACTGACATTACAGTATTGCAGAAATGGAGCAGTTTCAATGGAAACATTTCCCTTCAGACTATTTAGTGAAAAAGGTCACCTATAAAATAATCATTCACATGAGGTTGTGGGTGTTCATTTAAAAAAAAGTGTATTTGGCATTGTGAACATAGGTCACTTGCTGATAAAAAAGTTGTATATTCTTTAAAAAGTCTGAGTTGGGATTGGCTACACAGATGCCACCTTATTTTCAAATCATACAGTTCAAACCTTCCAATGATAATTATCATGTGTCTTAATTAAGACTTCAATGAATTCATGAAGTTAAAAAGACTCCATGGGCTGTCCTTGTCAAGACCGCTCCTCAGCCCTCCTAACACAGAGGAAAATGGTAGTTGAACTTGCTTTACACTAGATGGGGTGAGTGTATTAAAGTGTATCAAACAGACGCTAGAGGGCTTCATAGCCTTTCCACACAGACAAAGAAACACTGAATCAGCTGTATAAAAAATGCTCAAATCCTATGCTGGAGGCTCTGTCCTGTCCTGAAAAGCTAACAAGAGCTGCTAGTAGGCTACAAGGTCTGGGTTGAATAACCCTTCGATTTTGTCAATCTCGGATAAATTGCCATTAAAATAAAGAATATATGCAGATTGTTCAAATAAATGACTGACTTAATTATTTTCCAATGGACTTGATCTCAACCACTAATGAGAAATACTAAACATGTCAATAGAAACACATTGTGCTAAAATAAGACAAGCCAGATTCATGTCTTTCCTAGTATGCATTTAGACGCTTATCAGTTTGATAAGGAATAGTGGGTGTATGCTTTGATGCTGGATTCCCCTCCTCTCATTGGTTTGAGACCAAAGCAGCCAATGAGACTGTTCAGTTAGATTTCCTCCTCATGCAGATACCAACCGCTGCAGTGGAGAGGAAGAGGAACTAAAGGTTTCTAAATAATACAGTGGTCCGTGATGTTGGCATATAGGAATATTCCTACTACATCAAGGAAACCTCTTTCTATTCTCCCTCTCATTCTCTCTCTCACTCTGTCTCTGCCAGTGTCGCCCGGGTTTGGCTGGTGTAGGCTGTCATTGTAAATAAGAATTTGTTCTTAACTGACTTGCCCTGTTAAATAAAAATAAAATAAACACTTTCAAAATCTCAGCTAGCAGTCATCATCATGAATCAAGTCGACAATCTACTGTCAAATTATTTTTAATCCTTGTCATATGAGGAGAAATAATGAAGAGAAATTCTAGATAAAACTTATCGTAATTCACAAATTCAACAATGAGTGGTTTGGAAGGAATCATTGACAGTGGCTAACTGCAATCATTACAAAGCAATCACTAACCTACTATTCAGGGGAGTGGCTGTGTGGTCCCAAGTCTGAGATTAAGGAGCTCTTTTCCAAGTTTAAAATGATAAACACTCAACATTGGGCATGCTGTCAATGAAGCATGATTTGTGCCATGCTCAAAACAACTGTTAACTTGGAACTGCGAAAACTTGACTTGAGTGAGTGAGTTCAAGACAACTGGACAAGCCAAGACAAGCTCCGACTGGGAAAACACCTTTTGAATGGTCAACCAACTCGGAATTGTAAATCTGGCCTCTTAGAGCTATGACCATAAGATCAATGACATCATCATAACTCAACCTTCTAAAAGCTTCCATTGTCTGCTCATATGCCCCCTTTATTTATCTTACTGTTCTGACTTGGTGTACAGGGAGAACACTGTAAGAATGACCCATGTTCTGATTTCTGTCGCTGTAGATTTCAAAAGTGCTAAACAAATAGTTATATTGACTACATCCAGTGGCGGATTTAGGTACAAGCGACATGGACAGCCGCCCAGGCGGCATCTTGCCCTCACAAAGAAATACGGAATGGTGACATTTGCATGATCAGTTTTCTTTCGCTCATTTGCCACGTCACGTTAATGATATCATGTCACCGTGTGGGACTGTGGGTTAATTAACCTTGGTGTAGTTGGCACCCTAATTCTAGTTTGTGAGCTAGGCAGGCTACTGGGAAGGTCTACCCACTCAGAAGTACAAGATGGGGAGGGGGGTGGGGGTAGGTTGACCTCAGGTCTCCCAACTGGAAGCCAGAGGTATGGGGAGCAGGGGAATCTATCAAATAGCGCAACTCTAACTTTGTACAGTACTAATGCAGTTAGTTAAATCAGTCACACTACAAAATGCTACCAAATAAACAACAATTCATTCATAATACTGTGAATATATACAGTTGAAGTTGGAAGTTTACATACACTTAGGTTGGAGTCATTAAAACTCGTTTTTCAACCACTTAACAAATTTCTTGTTAACAAACTATATTTTGGCAAGTCGGTTAGGACATCTCCTTTGTGCATGACACAAGTCATTTTTCCAACAATTGTTAACAGACAGATTATTTCACTTATAATTCACTGTATCACAATTTCAGTGGGTCAGAAGATTACATACACTAAGTTGACTGTGCCTTTAAACAGCTTGGAAAATTCCAGAAAATGATGTCATGGCTTTAGAAGATTCTGATAGGCTAATTGACATAATTTGAGTCAATTGGAGCTGTACCTGTGGATGTAGTTCAAGGCCTACCTTCAAACTCAGTGCCACTATGCTTGACATCATGGGAAAATCAAAAGAAAGCCAAGATCTCCGATTTTGTTTTGTAGACCTCCTGTCACACCCTGACCTTAGAGAGCCTTTTATTCTCTATTTGGTTAGGTCAGTGTGTGACTAGGGTGGGTACTCTAGTTTTTCTATTTCTATGTTGGCCTGGTATGGTTCCCAATCAGAGGCAGCTGTCTATCGTTATATCTGATTGGGGATCATATTTAGGCAACCTTTTTCCATCTGTTGTGTGTGGGATCTTGTTTTTGTAATGTAGCCTTTTTGCTCTACAAAGATGCAGGTTCGGTTTGTTACTCTTTATTGTTTTGTTGCTGGTTCACATTAATAAACTTGATGAACGCCTTCCATGTTGCACCTTGGTCCAATCCTTCCAACAACGATCGTTACACCTCCACATGTCTGGTTCATCTAGGGAGACATTTCCACATGCCTGAAGGTACCACGTTCATCTGTACAAACAATAATATGAAAGTATAAACACCATGGGATCACGCAGCCGTCACACCGCTTAGGAAGGAGAAGTGTTCTGTCTCCTAGAGATTAACGTACTTTGGTGCGAAAAGTGCAAATCAATCCCAGAGAAACAGCAAAGAGCCTTGTGAAGATGCTGGAGGAAACAGGTACAAAAGTATATATATCCACAGTAAAACAAGTCCTATATCGACATAACCTGAAAGGCCGCTCAGCAAGGAAGAAGCCACTGCTCCAAAACCACCATAAAAAAGTCAGACTACGGTTTGCAACTGCACATGGGGACAAAGATTGTACTTTTTGGAGAAATGTCCTCTGGTCTGATGAAACAAAAATAGAACTGTTTGGCCTTAATGACCATCATTACGTTTGGAGGAAAAAGGGGGAGGCTTGCAAGCCGAAGGACACCATCCCAACCGTGAAGCACAGGGGTGGCAGCAACGTGTTGTGGGGGTGCTTTGCTGCAGGAGGGACTGGTGCACTTCATCACGAGGAAGGAAAATTATGTGGATATATTGAAGCAACATCTCAAGACATCAGTCAGGATGTTAAAGCTTGGTCGCAAATGGGTCTTCCAAATGGACAATGACCCCAAGCATACTTCCAAAGTTGTGGGAAAATAGCTTAAGGACAACAAAGTCAAGGTATTGGCTTGGCCATCACAAAGCCCTGACCTCAATCCTATAGAAAATTTGTGGGCAGAACTGAAAAAGTGTTTTTCGAGCAAGGAGGCCCACAAACCTGACTCAGTTACACCAGCTCTGTCAGGAGGAATGAGCCAAAATTCACCCAACTTACTGTAGGAAGCTTGTGGAAGGCTACCCGAAACATTTGACCCAGGTTAACATTTTAAAGGCAATGCTACCAAATACTAATTGAGTGTATGTAAACTTCTGACCCACTGGGAATGTGATGAAAGAAATAAAAGCTGAAATAAATCATTCTCTCTAGTATTATTCTGACATTTCACATTCTTAAATATAGTGGTGATAGTAACTGACGTAAAACATGGAATTGTTACTAGGATTAAATGTCAGGAATTGTGAAAAACTGAGTTTAAATGTATTTGGCTAAGTTGTATGGAAACTTCCGACTTCAACTTTAGTTTCACAGACATATTGTTGCATTTTTTTTTCTGGTTTGTGCGAAATCTTAAAGAATAATATAAAACCAGTCTGCACACCACCAAGGTGAATTGGTTTAGTCTTGAGTCTTGGTTGACAGTGTTGGGGGATGGGTAATTTATTATTGCTGGAGTGACAAATCAACACAAATGGATAAGAAAAGGTCTAAGGCGTCAGATGCCCAGTTTAGGAAAAAGAGGAAAGAAGAAGAGGGGAAACGTGCAAAACATAAAGGTATGCAGCTATGTCATCTCTTTATAGGTACAATATTATGCATGTAATGAAATAGGCTAGTATAACACTTATGTTTGTTCGCCTATGTTGCTTGCTATGCTATTACACATAGGGGGACAATATTCCGTTTTCTGTCCAACTAGCTTAGATAACATTGGATATAATTGCACACAGTTTCATCATGATAATGTGTGTAGCCTGCAGCAAAACAATTACAACCTAACTAGCACGTTATTGATTTGGTTATCTTTCATTGAGGTGACATCATAAAGGTTTTCTGTGATTGTATTGACTAAGTCCTGAGCTCAGTAAGGGGAATTTCACATGTTGTAAGGCTAAATTAAAAGAAATCAATTTTATGATGATAATTTTTAATGCAGTTAGTGCAGAATGGTGCCTTTTGGGGAGGGGGGGGGGCGTAATGGAAATTAGGTGTTGGCTCTAATCCGCTTTTATTGTTTAAGTAAGTCAGCCATATCAGCTGTGTGTTTTTTAAAGGCAGTAAAATAGGCTGTGTCTTTTTTAAAGGCAGTAAAATAGGCTGTGTCTTTTTTAAAGGCAGTAAAATAGGCTGAACGGACTGTTTCGCTGCCAAACAAGGCTCCACTGATAGCCAGGTGTAGCAGTGGTAAGATGTTGGGACTGCTGTTGGACAACTTTATGAAGGTCGTTTGTGATCACAGCTTGTCACCGTTATACTGCAATTAATGTATTGTTTAGTGTTGTGTTGTGTAGTGGCTTTGCTGGCATGCATCACACTTTTTAGCGTTTGCCCCACCAAGATTTCCATGCTAAAATTGCCACTGACACACACACAACACATACAAACAAATTAGAATGTAACCTGGTCGCTAGAATCTTCTCCACTCTTTGAATCAGAACATGCATTGTTAATTCAAGAAATATTCAGGAAAGTTAGTTGTCTAACATAACAAATATTATCTCTGTCTCCACCCTCCTCTTCCCTCAATCTCTGAGCAAGTGGAGCATTGCGCTGCGCATTGATGTGGTGCTCAGGCGCCCCCAATTTTCACAGACTATAGTGGGCGTGGTGTTGGCAATAGGGATGGCGTCACCGGCAACGTGTTCTGTGTGTACATAGTAGCAAGACAACAACGAGCCTTTGACAGAAGAGACACACGAGTCACATCATACAAGTCGGACACTTAGAGAAAGGACCAGGAACCTCTGCGAATTCAAACCAGAGGACGAGAGGAGCTGACAAGGTGCTACAAAGAAAAAGGGATTCTGACATGCACTGGCAGAAATGTGAGTGTTTATTATGTTGATGGTGAATATGACATTGACTCGCAGGCTACTAATACGCCTAGATACGAATATTGTGATCATATAGCGGATATTGTGACATTGACAATCAAATGCTATTTTTTTACATTCTCTTGCTGCTCAGTTTGAACATCCATTCCTAATGTCTAAGTTACATCATTGTTTTGATGAATAAGTGGCAAGTAGGCTTAGACAATAGCCTACAAATCAGGACTAACATTCAAAATAAATGAGGGTTGTTATAAAGTGTGTAGGCCTATATCATATCATACAATTGAGTGCATCAAACGAATGTGAGATTATTAAAACGTTAATACTAAGAAGTTAAGTCAACATTTACAGCCAATGATGAAAACACTAGCCTACTTTTGCGTATTGAAAACAGACAGCGGCGAAACTCCTCAACCCTCGCCCATGTTCGCTACATCTCAGTTCCTCTTTTAATGCTGGGTGTAAAAGGGGAACCCGGATAGGCTATTTTACACACGCAATAATGAACGTGATTTGCCACTGCCGGCGACCGGCATAGTGTAGCAGTCAACTCTATGCAGTATGTTAGTCTTCATAGTGCCACAGTCATTGAGGAAGTTCACTTCGTTTTCTCTGCTCCGCACCGCAGCATATCGAGCCAGCAAATAGAAAGGTCGTCGGAATCCCCGCCGCCCACGCGCATGACTAAATGGCCAGGGGTTTCCGCGATTTAAATATTACATTGCAACAACGTTCAGACAGGGTATCCCAGCAGCTCTGCCTCCTTGTTATGGATCGTTTAACTAACGTCCCAACCTTGACAACTGTAAAAATCGACCTTTGAATACGTTTAGTGCAATAGGCTGATGTAAAGAACTTTCTGCACTGATATAATTATTTGTCTGCCTAATGATGTACTGTAACTCTAGGTTCAAATGGACTTGTAGAGGACTATAGGTAATATTACAGAATACAGCTGGGACCTTTATTGCTTGCTTGGTGACAAAGAACAACTATTGAGGACGGTTCTCCCTCTCTGTGGGTGTTTTAAAATAAATACTGATTTTGGACATGGATAGTAGACTGCCTTTAAGGGTTAACACAGACTGTAGCCTATCCTGTATATGTATGGGGGTTATTCTATTTCCCCAACATGCACTACTAGTCAAATATTTGCATGATACTATTTTTGGGTAGGCACACCTGCTGTCTACAGTATGCACCAGTGGCCAGAGCTGCCCTTCCGTGTGTAGATCACCCTTTCTTACTCACCCCTGTGAGGCATCCCCTCAATTGGTATTCATCCCTTCTACACTGTGGTGAAGGTTGAGCAATGACGTCAGGGGGATTCACTAATGACTTTACAGTATCTGATGATGCATTGTATGAAGATGAACTCATTAGATACATAGGAATAAAGTCTTGAGATGGTCAAAACCCATTTCCAGTTTCATTTTACCAATATGTCATAGTTTGGCAAATGTCTTCTTATTTGGCCTATGACAGTAGTAGCAATGCATTTTAAATAATAATATAATACAATAGGAGTCTCTTACAGTAATGTTTATAATCATTGTTATAAGGTATGACAATTGCACATGTAAATTGATGTAATGTGTAATTTTAGCTTAACTAAAAATCATTGGCATCTCCTGTCTTATTTTTAGTATTACAAATGCCAGTAGTCTGTCTTTTATTCCTTACTCAGCAAGACAGGTAACTGAGGAAAGAGAAAATAAATTAGGGAAAAAATTGAGAGACATGTAAAACTCAAGTCCAAGAGAAGAGAGAGACAAGTAAATCTCAGGTCCAAGAGAAGAGAGAGACAAGTAAATCTCAGGTCCAAGAGAAGACAGAGACAAGTAAAACTCAGGTCCAAGAGAAGAGAGAGACATGCAAAACTCAGGTCCAAGAGATGAGGGAGACAAGTAAATCTCAGGTCCAAGAGAAGAGAGAGACAAGTAAATCTCCAGGTCCAAGAGAAGACAGAGACAAGTAAAATTCAGGTCCAAGAGAAGACAGAGACAAGGAGAAGACAGAGACAAGGAACAGACATGTTAATAAAACTCAGGTCAAGAGATGGAGTTTCCACATGTAAAAATGGACAGAGACATGTAAAAACAAGAGAAGGACAAGTTCCAAGTAAATCTCTTTGTAAAATCCATTTGAGACATGTAAAACTTCAAGATGAGGGAGACAAGTAAATCTCAGGTCCAAACTTTCAAGAGAAGAGAGAGACTAAAACTCAGGTTGAAGAGAGGGAGGTCCAAGAGAAGACAGAGACAAGGAAAGAATGTTAATAATGGAGTTTCCACAACAGAACAGCCCTCACCAAACTTTCCTCTTTGTGAGAGGGATACGAAAAGTGAAAATGCAACACAGCCCTCACCCAGGCATGCTCTCGCTCTCAAGTCAGAGATTTTGACGTTCCACTGAAACTGTGTTGATGGCACTACAAAAGTGTGTTTTATCACTCCTTCCTATGTTCACCAAACCCCCTTGGGGAATAGATGAGACTCCTGTAGCATTCAAATATGTTATTGCAACTAGACCAAAAACTCAGGCTCACACCCCAAAAAGCCCCCTTTCTATGGCTTGATTGTCTTCTAAGAAAAGGACAGGTGATGTGAGATGTCTGTGAGAAACTATCGGCTCCATGACCACATTTATGAATCATCATGCTAATAGTCAGACACTATGTTATGGCTGCCAGCCCAGTCACACAGCAGAGCAGACATGGCCCACGTTTATATGCTCACTCTTCACATCTGGCTGTGTAACGTGCTCTCGGCACACACAGCAGCGACAGGAAGGTGCTGTGGTTTACCACAGCCAGCGTAACGGAGCTAGACAGGAAAGAGTCACAGAAAATGTGCAGTGGCAAGCCTCCACAAGGTAGTGGTTCTATTGTATCTGTCTGTTAGTTCTGACCTCACAGCCTGTTTTCCTAATGGAATAGGTTCCTCAGAGCTCTCTCTCTACCTGTTTATGCTCCTCGGTGGAAATGTCGCTTTGTCTTTCACGTGCGGGGTGATGACTTCGAGGAAAAACTACCCTGCTTTGCCGCACACAAGCAATATCACGCTGGAAACCTCAGATACCTATATTTTTCATCACTATCTCTCTTTCCTATGGCTGCTGAATGGAACAGAAAGTAATGGGGGAAAGAGAGTAAACATGATATCATAGATGAATCATGGGAAATCACAGAGCTGGAGGAGAATGGCCTCTTTCTGCCAATCCTTTCAATCCAAAAAATAAAGAATGAAGCGTTATCCAAAATTACCACATTACTTCATATTATGTCATAACACTATACCAAGAGCTTTAGCTGTGTTGCTCTGTAGTAATACATGTCTGATAAAAATAGTAGACCATTGTAGAAAAGCACCCCAATAGAGAACAAATGTCATGGTCGACTTCATGACTATCCACCAAAGATCATTCATTGCAACATTACCTCTGTCTCCACAGCACCGAAGGAGAAGCCGTGTTACACTCTTCCCACAGTGAAGAAACTCCTGGAGCAGAAGAGGAAGAGGGAGACCTCCTCGACGGCAACAACCAGTACCGGTGTCTCCACTGCCACTGTCCTCTCCCAACAGGTGTCAACACCAGAGAAGTCTACCTCAACAGGTGAGTACCGAAGCACCCATGTAAGCCCTTTGCAACCTAACCAGACCTGGGTCAAGTACATTGTCAAATCATTCAAATACTTTTCCATTGACATTGACAGATGGGTTAACTTGTGACCCTCCCAGGTGTAGCCAGCAGCTACTCAGACATGGCAGTGGGGTATGAGAGATGGGGTCCTATGGATGAGCACCAAGCCCTCTCGGCCATACATGAAGGTCCATTCTCCCCTATGGGGAATAATTACTTCTCCAGCCCATCCTCCTCAATGGACTACAGCCAAACTCCGGCCTACAGCACTCAGATAGCCTCCAGCTACAGCACACAGCAGATGCAGGACTACCCAGACACCAGGATGCCTCAGCATTATGTAAGGAGGACTGGTTTCTCGAGCAGAAGCAATTTGACATTACATCATTATTTTGACTACTTGTTGTTCACGTGCTATTAAGTACATGAACAGTATGTGTTATAGCATTAATGATGATACCAATATTACCTTTACAGACAGAGTGTCCAGTGACCGAGGCTGTGTCTAGTTTGGTTCCTTCTGGGCCACTGCAGACCGCTGTCTTCTCCTGGTCGTCGGGGGCCCTGGGCCCCACAGAGCTTGTCCAGCAGGTGTTTAGTGGCCAGATGGATGTCATTAAGCTGGAGGAAGCCAGGATGTTCCTCAGAGGGATGGACTACAGCAGAACCACCTGGCAGGATGACGACGGAGACACGTAAGTGTGTGTTTGTGACATCAGCTTGTGACCTGATGTTGAGAAAGTAGACCTGTCTAAGTTTAAGAAAATGTTAAGAGAAACTTGGCAAATGTTTTATGTTTCATGACGTTTTACATTTTCGACTGTAGGTGTCACCTGAAACCAATTTGTCACTTTGTATTGTCTTGTCAGGATTCTGCACATCTATACAGCCAAGGGCCTGAGGGAGTATGCATTTGCTGCAGCAGAGAGGCTTGCTGAGCTGGGCAGGCTAGACTCCAAGGAACACAAGGGGAAGGTATGCACCAAGAAGACACTTCTTCTTTAGAGAACACAGGATTTAGTTCAACACAAATGAGATGCTTCCTCTAAAATAAATGTGTGGATGCCACACATACTGAGCCTTAGTTTAATAGCATTACCCCCCCCCTCCTGTTTTCCAGTCTGCTTTGCTGGTGGCGGTGACTGCTAACCATCCTGAAATCGTCCAGGATCTGTTGTCTTTAGGAGCGGATATAAATGCCTGTGATGTCAAAGGTCAAACAGCACTTCATCTTGCTGCCACCTATGGCTTCCCCAGGGTTTTGCAGGTAAACCAGCAGCACTGCCTTCAACCAAAGTTATCATCTGTTAGGGCTCAATTTAGATAAATAACAGAATGATGTGAATAACCATTTTCAATCTTTGGATCTGTATTTGTAGGTTATTCTCTCTATTGGGCCTGGAGTGAACCTGGAGGCTCGCAATTTTGAAGGTAACAATCCAGCTTATGTCAAATGAGAAAAACACAACCATTACTCAAAATACATGACAAACAATATAATAAGACAACAGAATAAGTAATAACAATAGAATAAACTATTTTCCCACTCCTGTTTCAGGTCTGACTCCTCTGCACTGTGCAGCCATCTCCCACAGTGACACCATGAAGACTCTCTCCTCCCTCTCCTCCACCGGGCTGGGTGATGCCAGCCTCCATGCCCTGGCAGAGGAGAAGCTCTCCTGGCTGCAGATGCTACTTAACACCGGAGCCTCCCTGACCAGCCAGGTACTGAATGCACTACTTAAATGTAACGTACAAGAGTTAGTATTTTAGAGCCAGTGTTCTACAAGTGGTGCCAGTACTCAGTAAGTAGAAAACACCATCTATACCTCCGTCCTCCCGAGGGAATGGCATGGTTCGTTTTGGTAGAAAATAAATAAAATATGGAGCTATTAGTCAGCTTTTTGTCTACCCAACCTCACACCTGCAAAGATCTTGAATGGGTTTTGAATATTTTCCTCACTTCGGCGTGTTGCAGTTTCATTTGGAGGCTTCATACAGTGTTTTCCTCTGTTTCCAGGAAATCAAAAGTAACAAGACTGTTCTTCACCTGGCTGTGAAGGAGGGGAACATCCAGCTGGTTCGCCATCTGCTGAAGACCCCCCTAGACAACATGAGGGACTTTGTCAACATGAAGGTCAGTTCTGCTGTGAGATTGTCCGCTCTTCAAAGGTGTAGAGAAACTGACCTGTGTCCTGAGACTCCATGAAAAGAGAAAGGAGTGGTAGAACATCTTCAGCAGTGTGTGAAAAGGTGAAAGGAAAAGAGTGAAAAGAAAGGGAGACTCATCGACAGTGTGTTTATATCTAATTATTGCCATAGTGTTGGTCTATACTCACAGCTTCATGATTCCCTTTACCTCCTCACGTGCAGGCCCATGGTCATACCGCACTGCACATGGCTGCTGGTCTCCATGGCAGCCCACACCAGGAGGAGATGCTGAGGCTGCTGCTGAGTAGAGGGGCCGACCCCAGCATCCGCAACCTGGAGAACGACCAGCCTGCACACCTGCTGCAGAGTGGACCCCACGGGGAACAGGTGAGCGGTCAGACAGACAGACTGCATATGGCCATTTTGTTTCATTCATATAATCTCAGCTCACCTATCCCTGTCCCATCTGTTTTCAGCTCAAGCTCATCCTGAAGAAGCGAAGTGCTTCCTGTCGTCGACGTGTAATGTCCTTACAGGACCAAAAGTGACCCGGACTACTTTTTATGTCCCTGTGTATCCCTCCACCTCTTTTCAAAGGAAGTACTGAAGGTCTGCACTGTAGGTTGAATCTAGACATCTGTACTTCCAAGAGGGAGGGATTCTAGCGTATCTTCATGTGAGGATTTTCAAACACGGCAAATCTCTAATATATACTAGGGCATTCACTTTGAAACTATATGTTTGATTGACATGATTTTGGTCACTATCTGAATTCAGTTCTGAATTTAATAATGGCTAGCTAGTGATGAGCAATGGTAACAGGTGGTATTCCAGTCCCCCCTGACATTACTGTCACTCAGTACAACCTTGATTTCTATGAAATCGTTGACATTATATTCAAGCTGCACAGACTCATTGTGTGAGTACCCCCCAGCCGGGAAGCCCTCTTTAGAGGTATATCTGAGGAGGGTTTCTGGGCTCCCACCCCCACTCATTCTCTTGTCAAAACTTCCCACCATGGTTAGAAATCATATTGGTTTGTTGAAAGGTGGTTGTTGTTTCACTAAGCATGTGACACAGTGTACCATTGTGCTCATGCTTTCAATGTCTTTTATAACTTAACTTGGTCTTTTCTTTTTATATTTGATATACTCACAGCGCTCATTGAATAGCTAATATATTGTCAGTATGGAAAAAGTACTCAAAAATCATGCTTGAATAAAAGTAAAGATACCTTAATAGAAAATGACTCAGGTAAAAGTGAGTCACCCAGAAATAAAATACTTGAGTAAAAGTAAATATACTTAAGTATCAAAAGTCAATTGAATTGCTAACATTTGTATTTATTTATTTAAAAAAATGTTTTTACGGATAGCTGGGGGCACACTACAGCACTCTGACAGTAATTTACAAACAAAGCATGTGTGTTTAGTGAGTCCGCCAGATCAGAGGAAGTAGGGATGACCAGGGATGTTCTCTTGATTAGTACGTGAATTGGACCATTTCCCTGTCAAAATGTTTGGTTGTCAGAAAAAAAGTATGGAGTAAAGAGTACATTACTTTCTTTAGGAATATAGTGAAGTAGTCAAAAATATAAATAGTAAAGTACAGATACCCCCCAAAATGACTTATGCAGTACTTTAAAGTATTTTTACTTAATTAATTTACACCACTGTATATTGTCTCATTCATACTATGACTTATGGAAAGAACATTTTATATTTAAAGGGAATATGTTGATATTTGCAACACATGCTATATAAAATTAGATAACATGTCAACAGTGTATACAATGTAGTACCAGTAGTATGTATTTCTTAAAAGTCATTATAGGAGGAGTATTTCAGTTATGACTCGTTTCACCTTCAACCAATCAGGTATTTTCAAACATGACTCATGATTGAAAATACCACAACATATTTTGTGGTGACAAGAAAACATCCATCACTTATTCCTTTTATGACTGTTTTTTCTTCTTTTTAAATCTCCAATGAGGTAGCATGCATGTGCCCTTTGAAATATTGCTGTAGTGAATATACCACTTCATCACTGCCAGTGGAGATATGACACAACATTTTCCCAAACTTATAGAAGAGATTATTTTCAAATGTGATTTCCCCTAGTTTTGGCACCTGGGCAGTCTTAGTCTAGGAACATACAGAGATGTACTTTGTATGTTCCTCGGTCTAAATCATAGGTGACTTAACATTAGTTATCCTCCCTCATGTTATCATTTCAAAATAGTACTAGAGAATCTGTTGATTTTGGCTGCTTGGTTCCATTTGGCTCAAAGTTTCTGGACTATATACTACTTAGACCATTTGTAACAGTGTAATACTGCTGTTACTTTTCACTGAATGTATCCTTCTGATTTACTGAATTGCCTGATTTACTGAACTTAAAGCTGGCATTAAATCTGTTCTTCAAATATCTTTGTCATCTATTTTATACTCCATTTTACATCACATGTACGTATTGATAAAGGTTCAGATTAAAAGATATGGGAAATAACTGTAAACAATACATCAATAAGACCATTGTATACAGGGTGATTTTTATTACAGCAGCTGTCTTATTGGTTAGCTCTGGTGAGAATCACTCATTTGCTTTTGGTTAACTGTTACGCCATTGGCTCAGTATCAGGCATTACTAGTGCTACATACCGGTAAATAAAACGAGCTGAAGTTAACAGACATTGCACTTTCAGCAAGTTAGAAACAGCTCTAAATAATGATAATACAGAACATTTATTTGCAGGTAGTTACTGTGCCTTCTTATCTTAATGTATTGACCTTTTCATTAAGCTTAAACTCATACACTTTTAAAATGCCCGTTCCTTCAACCCAAGGTAATACCTTTTTAGTGCTTTGAATGATTCTACTCGTGCAATGTAACTTAGAATGCATTAGGAGAAAGAAAAAGGCCATTGACATACTATACTGGTGGCAGCCTCTTACAGACCCCAGAGAATGGCAGGAGACTTCATTCCTGCTTCTGTTTCAAATTGCTGTAACATCTGACATGGGGTTGACATCCTTCTCATTGCTACCTAGAACACAACCACCCACGACAATCCACTTAATGCCATCAAAAATGACAGCAGAAAGATCCTGAGCCAACCGTCAGTAAAACAGAGTGGGATAATGGGGTTGGGTTGATATCTTAATTCATGCTTGAGGTTGTTAATACAGGTCCAATGTGAAATCCTAAACGTTAAAGACCTCTCTCACGACTGGATAATAAAGTTGTAGATTTCTAAAGTGCATTGAGAGTACTATACAGTAAAACGAGACATGCAATCAACTGTCTTGGGTGTGCATGAAGTCAAAAGCAAGGAACAGAGAGAGCACAGCATTCAGTTCTGTTTCAACACTACCCACATCATGATATACATTTACAGCGCACCTGAAAGCTGATCTTGGGCCAGGTATGTTTTTTTTGCTGGGCAAGGTAGATTGATAGCACCTAATACACAAGTAACAAAGACGGTTAAGAGTCAAATCTTCATCTTGGCTTGATATACATTTAATTTAAATCAAGAATGACAATTCCATCATTCTTCTGGTCAGCTTGGGCTGGGTGTGCACCATTACTTGATGTTCCAATGGGCGCTGGTGTGTGTCAGCCATAAACAAGTGAGTGTGTGTGTTGGCCTCTCAGCGGCACCCCCCATGATGACTCTCCCTCGCCTCCATGTACACTTCGTCTATACTGTTGGAGGTGGCACTGCAACACAAGATAGAGGACAGTGTGTTATTTTTTGTTTGTTTTCTCTCTCTCTCTCTCTCTCTCTCTCTCTCTCTCTCTCTCTCTCTCTCTCTCTCTCACCATCTGTCTTTGGTATTTGGGTGCCTGCTGTATTAGAGCTGAAGATGAGAAGACAAGAGAACAGTTATTCACTCTGACACAAGGAGAGAAAGGGAATTAAAGGAAGCAATCCTGGATAGTTCCGACAGTTCAGTTCTCCTCAAAGCTATGTGGAAACAACCACAATGTAACCAAGATCATGTGTGTTCTGGCCAAAGAGAAGGTATTTTAGATGGATTAGGTCAACTGTATCCATGCACAGACGGTGCTGGGGCCACAAAGCTTTGACAATCATAGGATTCAATTTGGGGCAAAATGCAGTGATCTGTCAGGATCTTCCCAATCAGTGTCCTCTCTCAAAGGGTAGGCGAGAGGGAGAGACTGGGTCGGCATGCCATTGGCTGTAAACATACACTCTGAGGCCATCCACCCACACTGCCAACCCATGCAACAACGGCCCCCATTCTCAACCAGGGGCCCCAAAAAGCCCTAATGCAGGACATTTCCTTAATATTGCTTGTTTGACAAGAACACTTGATTTTCAAAAATGTCAAAGATGGCACAGAGTTAGACTACTAGACTATCTTGAGATATTTGACAGTAATATGATGCTCTGTTTTAGGGTGACTGCTTAATTAGTTGAATGGGTGGGCAGTATTGTTGGATTTAGAGAGGGAGGGCGGGACTGTAATATCTTAACCAATAGGCAGCATTCAGACATGGGCTCCACTGTGGGAGGGGAGAGAGGGGGAAAGGACAGACATGGTAACAGTAAAATAGTATTAGTAAAGCCATCCTGTATTTGGTGGGGACTCCTCTTCCAAAGACTGATGCATTCCACATGCACAGGCGGAGCAACTGCCAAGCCCTGTACAAACTCTTACTTGGAAGACGATTTTGAGCATGTGAGCTTTTTACCTGTTGAAGAGATCAAAAAGTTACAGTAACCTTCAGAGAGTTACGGGTGAGCATGTGACAGACTAGGCGGAGGGTGTGCAAGCATACTCACTAAGAGCTATTAGGATACCCGACACAAACAAGATCACACCAATGATGACCCCTGTAGTTCGAAGTGTCTCATAATCTGAAACCAGAAAAAAAATCTATAATCATGCCCATTAGTAGTAGTCACATGGTACAACTCACATGCCATGTATGGTGCGACTCAAATAACAAATGAATCCATTTGGGTGAATTCACTCACCATATTCAAAATCACTTTGATCATGTAAAATCGATTCTGTGAAGAAAACACAAATGATTAACCAGAACAGACAACCATGTATTATCAACATTAGGCCTAATAACAAGGTTATAACATGATGTAATGTAAGTTGTAAAAAAATGTCAGAATCTTGCAGTGCTGGAGAAGTAAACAGCCAATAGACCGAGTCCAAACTCATGGGAACGCCCTTTTTGGGATGGGAGTCGGTTCAGCACCATGGATAGCAGAACGCGACGGTTTTGGGAAAACGTCGGGATATGAGTAGCCTAATGTGGACAGATTTTGCTCTCGTATTTATCACTGATTCTAAATTGGCATACTCGTGATAGCGATGAAAGCAATTGCAATTTGAGTTAGTGTGTTATTTTTGTTTAATGTGATCACACGAATAGACCAACTGTAAATAAAATCAACGCGCTACACAAAAAGGAATATCTTATGCGTAAATCTTCCAGTTTACTAGGCGTTATCTTAAAGACGACAACAGCTGTCTCCGTGCTGCTTGACTGCGGAGCGCTGATCAATGCAGTCTTTGCTCAGCAGAAAAGACCGCCCACAGAAAGTGGGTTAGAAGCGCACCAGAGGCGTTCAATACAACGTGATTTACAAGACAATCAATCAAGTTGCTTGTACCGATTATCCATATCGGATGTGTTAAAAAATAGAACAATCCTAATAATTGTTAATACTATATTTTATTTTATACACTAAAGTGTTGTCCACACCCTTGGTGATGATCTGTGCTCCAACATCTTCAGATGAGAGCTCCTAGCCATAGTCCAAGTAAATATGCAAAATCTGGACTTTTAACGAGCAGTAGGCTATAAGATCCGAGCGTCAACAATGCGGCTTTATGTTGCTGAACCCCCACTTTATGTAATGGCTTAGTTGGCGCTTTCAACTTCTCCCCAGCGCTCTACCCCTCCCCTCTTGCACCCCGATGGGCAAGCCAACACAACCATTCACAAATTATAAGAAAACCATACATTTACAAAAAATACAGTGAGTATTACGTAATTTGAAAAATAAGCAATAGATAGATTAAATGGAAAGTGATCCAAAACATGGGAAAAGTAGCCTAGACTATAATGGCGCTCTAGCAGCAATGCACCAATTGTTCATCAATTCCATGAAATAGAAATTGATGGGATGAGTCTAGGAGCAAGCTTAGCCTAAATAATTGATGTGCAAGAACAGCCTGAGCAAAGAACCTGTACCTAAAACACCGAACTGAAGAACAACAAAAACATTATGAAACGCACTAGTAGTTTCAATTGTTTTGTTCTATTTAAATTTAAAGATCGCTTAAGCATAAGCTACATTCAGAAAAAGACAAACCTCCTTCAGTTGCCATGACTGCAGTGTGGATATACTGTGTCTTTGTCTGCTGAGTTTCTCTTGCGCCCCGATGCAGGTTTTCAGGTCAGCGGACAGAAAATGGGAAGACGCGCACTTTTGAGGTGTGGAGTAGGATAGGAAGAAAAGGAAACTGCGGCTCAATAAATCCAATTGCACAAACACTTAGAACGCACGAGAGTCCTCTGGTGGTGATGCACAGGCACTGCATTCGGTTATAGGCTATTCAATGCTGCAGCCTCAGTCTATTGAGGTATCCCCCAGGCCGTGAAGAAAAAGGTGCCTGCCACTGCCGACGGTATTCTACCGCACTCGAGTAGCCTACTATCAATATGCCCTGAGGAGGCGTGGGAAACTGCGAGGGGAGGAATGCGCTAACAGGTCTCTCCTCCTGTAATGCGGCACGAGGAGGGAAGATATCCCTAGCAACAAGGGAGAGGTTTCCCGTCTTCTCATCTATATAAAAATGTAAATGTATAGTACAAAAAAACATCTGCAAGTCCCTGGTGAAGGTGTAGGCAGAAAATGCATGCGATATTTTATGCAATAATTTAGCCTCTAGTTTAATAAGCTACATTATTTCACAAAGAATGCCTTAGTTAGCCTATATTTGAGTGACCAAGATAATTTAGGGAAATTCTTCATTTCAAATGGGAATTTTGATTTCAAGTATTTTTCTAATGCAAAAGTTCCTTATGCAGTCAACCCCCCTTTCTTTTGAATGTGGCTACTTTCCGAGATAAAATAAATCTGACACTATTGCAAAACTGTCTTTGAAAGGTCCCCTCCCTCATCCATCCTGCAGCTAGACCTCCGTTGGCCAAGAATATATCATTTACATTAGAGTTACTACATATCAATAGAGTTACTTTCATTATAAAATGATAGAACCATTGTTGCATGCTCATCTGTGGCCTAAACAATAGCCTACAGTATTGTTGAGGTTGCGGCACTTGTTAGGAGGTTGAATGATTTTGTCTACTATTGCCTGCAGAAAGGTGCAACGTTAGCAAAAGGGGTGTGCTGCATAACCATTAGAACTGCGCTACTGGGACGAGACCGTGCCAGTGATTGACAGTGGGAAAAGTTGGAACACAATACACAATTACCCATGTACATCACTTTATTTCAGTGTGGAAATATTACAATTTAAAATAGTCAGTCAAGTTATAACTTACAAAATCGCTTGTTAATGTGTCTATCACGTATGACAGGTGTAATTATAGCCTACAATTAAACAACCCTACTGCATCAACCAATTATGTCCTCAAAATACTGTCGCTGTAGATTCATTCATATAGAAAAAAAGAGAAAAGCAAAAAAAGATGCCAAGAGAATATATCAGCAGGATGGAATTTAAAAAAGAAGTCTCCTGCTCCTGCTGGGAGACGGCCATAGTAGCACTCTACAGTCCGATGCTGCCGCCTGGTGGCGAGACTTCACATCACTTGGGACCTGAGAGCAGATAGGTGTCATGATGAGATGGATTGGTTTCATAAATACAAATGATATACACAAATCAGACATTTGATAAAGACCAACATGGAAATGAAAACAATATGATTTTTACTTGTCACAGCCCCTGCTTCTGCCTCAGGTACTCCAGCAGGCCTGAGAGATGAACATGGAAAACAGGTAAACCACCACTTGGCCAGTGATTAAAAAGTATACAGTACCAAACCAAGCCATCTAAACCCTAAAACATAGGGGTGAAAAGTATTAAAGATCAAACAGAGTACTGAAGCTTCTAACTGTTAAGAATATTCTAAAAGCTCCTCTCATTAAGAGTTTAGGGATAACACTTTAATAGCCTTACAATGAACTCAGTCAAGGTCTTCTCTACCATGTTTAATCAACACTCGCTCTTCTTTGCCCAACTTACCGTGACTTCGGACTTGATTTACATGGGCATTTCCGGCCTGCAGAGAGAGAGAGAGAAATTAGAGTGAAAGAGCTACTATGATGGAAAGCTGATATACTCTGAGGATAACTTGAGTTGACAGGCCTCTCTCCATCCTAGATGTCAAAGACACAGGCCCGCTAAACTAGCACTGGAATGAAGATACCGCCTGCTAAACTAGCACTGGAATGAAGACACCGCCGCTAAACTAGCACTGGAATGAAGATACCGGCCGCTAAACCTAGCACTGGAATGAAGATACCGCCTGCTAAACTAGCACTGGAATGAAGATACCGCCTGCTAAACTAGCACTGGAATGAAGATACCGGCCGCTAAACTAGCACTGGAATGAAGATACCGGCCGCTAAACCTAGCACTGGAATGAAGATACCGCCCGCTAAACTAGCACTGGAATGAAGATACAGGCCTGCTAAACTAGCACTGGAATGAAGACACAGGCCTGCTAAACTAGCACTGGAATGAAGACACAGGCCTGCTAAACTAGCACTGGAATGAAGACACAGGCCTGCTAAACTAGCACTGGAATGAAGATACCGGCCGCTAAACTAGCACTGGAATGAAGATACCGGCCGCTAAACTAGCACTGGAATGAAGACACCGCCTGCTAAACCTAGCACTGGAATGAAGATACCGGCCGCTAAAACTAGCACTGGAATGAAGATACCGGCCGCTAAAACTAGCACTGGAATGAAGATACCGCCCGCTAAACCTCGCACTGGAATGAAGATACCGCCCGCTAAACCTCGCACTGGAATGAAGATACCGCCCGCTAAACCTAGCACTGGAATGAAGATACCGCCCGCTAAACCTAGCACTGGAATGAAGATACCGGCCGCTAAACTAGCACTGGAATGAAGATACCGGCCGCTAAACTAGCACTGGAATGAAGATACCACCTGCTAAACTAACACTAGAATGAAGATACTTCAGTAATTGATGTGTATAGAAGTTGGAATTTTACATTATTTACAAGACACTATCCAGTAAAACAAATACAAACTAACTGCTTGATTATTCTAAATGATTATTCTAAATGATTATTTGTACAGCTTGGACAGAACACTAAAGACCCAAAGCCTTCTCTTTGCACATGTGCAGTAGCAGGAGGGGACACTCCCTCTGTCCCCTGTGATATCTATGACTAATGTATGGGCTGATTAATGTAATGGATGCCTGGAGTAAGAGTTAGGGTGGGTGGAGGTCTCCAGCTATGCCTGGGATGGGGTGGATGAGGGCAAGGGCAGGAGATGAGGAGGGAGGGGACAAGGCTACATGGTGTCCAGGCCAGTTTTAGTCAGTGCCCTAGATGTGAAGATGTCTACAGGGTAGAGAGGTGTTGGGTGTCCTGGGGGTTGTGCAAGGCATGTTGGCCTGCATGCCAGCAAGTAACTGATCCCAGGCTTGTTTATAAGGACTGGACTGGTAAAGAGGGGCTGTCCAATGGAAACATGTTGAACAGTGCAGAACTACAATAATTATGGAATGAGATTGGTACAGTAGAAATAAACTTATGGGACTAATCACATTTTATTTCAACGGAAGTGTAATACTTCAAATGGTATTTTAAATATAACTGTAGCTGGGCCGACAGACTTACTGACGATGAGGACAATGCCCATGACAAACAGTACCACAGCGAAGATCAGTCCACCGATCCTCAGAGATTCATAGTCTGAAACAGAAATACATTTTTATCTCTACACACTAAGGCCCACTACTGCAGAATATGTGCAAGGCACAATAACTTAAAACATCTTATTCAGTACATACATATGCACTGTACCCTCTTAGGGTGGATACAGCATAGCAAAATAATGCAATTATGACACAATCACATTCCTGAGACAATTCAAACATACGTGCCTACTGTATATGCCACGATTGATGAATCCATCAGGTTCACATCTATATTCTGATTAATATTACTGCCTCAAACATGGAAGGATATTCACTGTAAGAGCTGAATATATCCTATAATGTGTCTGAATGCATAGACCTACTGAAGACAGGATAGAGCAATGAACAGGTTTGATGACAGAATCTCTATTATGGTTGTGATGTGTTTAGAAATGAGAGTACTACAGCAGAGTGGGAGGGACTAGAAGGGTTTGCCAGTTGAACTCCGGAAGCGTGGCCCGAAGGGTCAATGTTTTCCGATGCTCCTGGAAAAATGGAGGGAAAACACGAGCCCGTCTTGACCTCCCTGATATTCCCTGAGAAGTGTCACGTTTGCCCCCAGTGGAGTTAGTCCATGTTGATCCATCCCCCACTCACCGTAGTGAAACGCAGCGTCATAGTCTGGGAGGGGGAATACATGACAACCAGATACATTTAGTGAGGGACCACATTTTGTAGAATGTTATTATTCACAGTTATTCAATCTACATTGAAATTGCAGCTATAGTATTAAAAGGACATGAGACCACTTGTCCCATCGCCAGCCAAAGCAGATTGAAGACGGAGCTGCGCATGAGGCCAGATGGAATGCATTGTAAAGGATCCACTGGGAGACTTCTAAAACATTGTGTCCCTAGTGGGAATTACATCTCCTTTAAAATCACACGCATTCATAGTGGTCCTTTTCAATAGAAACTTACACACCATGTTTGGAGCTAAACTAATTCAAACGTCCATGGGGTTGAGTGGAACTGGAGTGAAAAAGGCCAGTGACCAAAAACTGATTTAACTCTTTGCCAACATGCTCTTTAAAGTTAAATACAATTGGTACAATAATGTTCATTTGAAACAAGAAACTTTTACCTTTTTCATCCATCGTCAATGCTGGAAAACAAAAGACCGAAAGCATTATTGATTGACAGGCATGAGCTCTGACTGTGTGCTTGGTGTGAACTACGAAGCTTTCAGAAATGGTTTAAGGCACTGTTGACTTTCAGAACTGTAGTCAAGTGTTCCAGAGGTGTACATTGAATGTCAATAGTGACTACTGTACACATGATAGTAAAGACTGGTTGTAGTGTTCTATGCTTTAAAAAAATAAAATAGTCCACTTGTACTGAAAGTTTAGGAATGGGGCATGCGCTTACAGATTACACCACTGGGTGATGCGATGCACAGTGCATGCTTTTAAATACAATCTGGCAACACTCAGGTGGCTCCCTCCTCATAACAGTAAAGGGGAAGCAGCAAAATGCAGTGTACAATAAGCAGCTCTGTTGAAAGCAGTAGAAATGCTAATGCTACAATGATGCAAGACACCACAGAGTCCTGATGCATTACTAACCATCCCCACTCTGCAGTCATTTCCTAAGGCCAGTGACCCATGTCAGCTCAGGTAGGTGCTGTAATAAAGCAGACTTCACTGTGTGCGCGCAAGCAGAGCGAGTAACCGTTTGAGAATCAACCAAATATCACATCGGTCCTCACAATACCATTAAGATTCTAAATCACATGGATGTCACACTATCTGGATCACCAAAAACAAATAAATGACTCCTGCTTTGTTTAGTACAGAAGTAATAGAACCACTTCTAGAAAGTTCCAAAGTGTATTACATTAATCACTGCTCAGCTCTCTAACAACAAAATGCTCCTCTGATTGGCTCATCTTATATCTGCTGACATTTACATTTTCTCTTCTAAAGGATGTCATAGAATGACAACCCGAGTCAGCAGGGCTTTTTATGGTGCAGTAGATAAGCCTAATGTCCGACAAACACTTCCGTTTGGTGTCATTCCTCTCCATTACCAGGGGAACTCATATCCTGCCCAAATCACCCTGTTGACTGTGGAGAAAGACTACTAATGTAGCGCAATCTGCTCAGGAACAAGTCAGCACAACACAACGTGCAGTGGAGGACTGCCTAGCACCACATGCTACTACAATATGGGAGGCTTGGCTGCACACCAAATGACCGATTACTAAAATCCTTCACATGAGAAAAAGGCTAATCCTGGCCAGGAAAGCAAAGGCTCTTTCTTACACCAGTCTAGATGAGCCCATTTCAAATGAACTGGATTTAATCATAACTTGAAATCCTTACACAATAGTATTTAAATAGATATAGTTGTGCAATATGTAAGTACAGACAGAGCAAAGCTGGTCATACTCTAGGGCAGGGGTATCAAACTCAATCTATGGAGGGCCTAGTGTCTGCTGGTCTTTGCTTTTTCCTTTCAATTAAAGACCTAGACAACCAGGCGAGGGGAGTTGTTAACTAATTAGAGTTGAGTGAAAACCCACAGACACGCGGCACTCCATGAAATGAGTTCGACACATGTGCTCTATGGCAGAGTTTCCTGACACCCCGATGAGGAGAGATTTCAATCAGCTGTGTAGGGCACCTAAATGTGCACCCAGGGGAGACCCCCAGACTGAGTTTGATGAAAAGCTGCTCTAATGCAACTGACCAGACAATAACAAATATGGCTGTGCATTCTTAGTGCCCATTCCAAAACAGACAACATGTTTCTCATTCCTTTATGACAACACTGAGGCATCCAATAAAACAAACTTACCTGGCATGTCCCTGCCTATAGATGACCCTGTTAGTATAGACAGACCAGTTCATTCTTTAAATCACTGGCACTCTTTAAGACACAAGTTTGCTAAAATATAACACTACAAACTTTCCTTTATCACACTGCAGTGTCTCCCCTACATGCATTGGCTAACACTGTAAAATAATAAATCAATTATATATGCCCCAGGAACACCCCCTTCCTAACTCTGCTGAAAAACACTGCATTGTGAATGACCTTTCCAGTTTCTCTACAGACAGCCATACTCTAGGACAAGATTTCCCACCCCCCGACAGACATTTCACACTTTTGTTTTAACCCTAAATGGGCACACCTGGTTCGATTAGTCAACTAATCATCAAGCCTTTGACTAATTGAATCAGGTATGTCCATTTAGGGTTAAAACAAAAGTGTGAAATGTCTGGAGGGTGGGGGCAGCGGAGAGGGTTGGGAAACCCTGTTCTAGAGTATGGCTGTCTTGAAGCCCCGGACAAAAACACCAAATTCAACGATGAGTTGACAAGTTGAATCAGGTTTGTTAGTCCAGGGCTACAATAAAAACTTGTACTGTAAAAAACAAGGGGTTATTCGAGGACTGGAGCTGGGAAACACTGCTCGGGGGCAACTGATAAGCCAACAACAAAGATGGCCATGCATACTGTGTCCATTCCAAGGCAGACAGACTGCATTTCTCATTCCTTTAACACAACTGAGGCATCCAATGCACTGCAAACTTACCTGGCATCTCCCTGCCAAATCCTGACCCTGTTAGTACAGACACACCAGCTCATTCTTTAATCACCGGCACTCTGAATAAAACATTACACTTCCCTCAACCACACTGTGAACGCTCCTCAGTCACCATTCAAGTGCTGGGGTCAAGTATTTGAGAGAGAAGCTCAAACAAGAAAAAGAGTGAAAGGAAAAAGCTCACCCAAAGCAGGAGGAACACAGAAGCAGAATGCCACCAACAGAGAGAGATCCATGTCACCTGGAGACAAAGGGAAACAACCACCAGAAACATGACAAGACAGAAAGCAAATATTTGATTTGAGAACCAAGTTCAATCCCCTGGGGGGAGTCAAGTTGTTACATGACAACATATTTCAAGCATAACGTAATGGAAAGACTTCTGGGCTCATAATGAGGAAACATAACAGGCTTTTACACAGTTGAATCCTACAGATGAAGAACCATATATGTGACAATTTTTCCATTTTAAGTTATTTTTATATTATTAATTGTGTGTACCACATTAGGTGTTTTATGGTTGACAAATAATTCACCATACCCATATCTTCCAACAACAATTGATATTTTTTTGTTATTTAAAAAAATGCTTTTGTTATTGCCGTTTTAATTTTTAGAATGTGGAAGAACAGTATATCTCCAGTGATGATCTCAGTTTGTGGAAGAACTGTATATCTCCAGTGATGATTTCAGTTTGTGGAAGAACAGTATATCTCCAGTGATGATCTCAGTTTGTGGAAGAACAGTATATCATCTCCAGTGATGATCTCAGTTTGTGGAAGAACAGTATATCTCCAGTGATGATCTCAGTTTGTGGAAGAACAGTATATCTCCAGTGATGATCTCAGTTTGTGGAAGAACAGTATATCTCCAGTGATGATCTCAGTTTGTGGAAGAACAGTATATCTCCAGTGATGATTTCAGTTTGTGGAAGAACAGTATATCTCCAGTGATGATCTCAGTTTGTGGAAGAACAGTATATCTCCAGTGATGATCTCAGTTTGTGGAAGAACAGTATATCTCCAGTGATGATCTCAGTTTGTGGAAGAACAGTATATCTCCAGTGATGATCTCAGTTTGTGGAAGAACAGTATATCTCCAGTGATGATCTCAGTTTGTGGAAGAACAGTATATCTCCAGTGATGATCTCAGTTTGTGGAAGAACAGTATATCTCCAGTGATGATTTCAGTTTGTGGAAGAACAGTATATCTCCAGTGATGATCTCAGTTTGTGGAAGAACAGTATATCTCCAGTGATGATCTCAGTTTGTAGAAGAACAGTATATCTCCAGTGATGATCTCAGTTTGTGGAAGAACAGTATATCTCCAGTGATGATCTCAGTTTGTGGAAGAACAGTATATGTGACATTTTGCATGACTCTTGTAAGATGTCCTTTTTTAACACCTGATATGAGGTTTTAAGTACTTTCAAGTACAGATGCCCTTCATCTAAATGACTTAAATGCAATATGTAGTTAATTAATTTGTATGGAGGTTCATTTAGAGGTGGTCTATCAACTTTAGCACTGATGACTTTTCTTAAAAGTTGAGTCATGAAATATTAGTCTCATTTAAAATTAAGCCCTCAATGTGAACATACCATAGAATAACTACAAAAACAGAATACAATTCAATCAAAACAAGCACAACTTGTACATATCAAATATGGATCAATGTGATGTGCCAATATTCATGTCCATTATGCAGGTCCCTAAGGTCAATATTACAAAACGTTCAGAAAACCTTTGCGTTTAACACTATGATCAGCAATTAAGTTTTGAATTGCGTTAAACCCATGCTAAAGGCAAGGCATGTCCTTCTGTACTGAGGTGACAGCAGTAAATAAGTATTAACTGCTTAGAGTTCATGATAAATGTGGTGACAGAGACGTACTGTATATTGTAATGAATCAAAAAAGGGAATCAAGATCAAATGAATACTCATAAACTGTATGTGACGACTTATTTGTTTTTAATTCATTCAGATTAAAAAAGGTTCAAATGATCACACACAAAATCATTCTCAACAGAACACATTGTACATAACATTTTCTACACTAGGAACAACATCTTAAAATTAAATGAATTCAATATATTGTGCTGGTTCAAATCATACACAAATTGATTCACATAGAAACCACCTACTATACATTTAATTTCCTACAATAGAGGTGACATGTCTTCTGAAATGTATTCAGGTTCAACACACTATACAGGTTCAGGGGATCATAAACTCACAGGGAAAAAACGTTAATTATGTAGCTTGGTTTAACAACAAATGATTCAATCTGCAGTGATTTATAAAATTGAGCAGGTCATCAGATCTTGGTACTTGTTTTTTTGATGGGCAGAGGACTCTCATATGCTCTAGGGTAGTGGCTTGCAAAATAGGGAGGTTGAGGTGTAGCTCCTTGTTTTGGTTTGGAGATCAGCCACGATTTCCATCCCTCATATAGACTGTGGCTCTGTCTGGCGTACAGATCCCAAGGATCCTCAACTGAAATTAGAACAGAAACATTTTAAGTTCCTGACATCAATAAACCACTTTCACAATCAAGCATTAGGATATTTTATTGTTAGAACAACATGTTGCATGTTGATGGGATGTTGGTAAACTATTCTCTGTGCAATACCGGTGACTTTTAACCACCTCACTGAGGTCATCTGTAGTCCAGCTGGTCACTTGAGGACAGGATCTGGGAGGTGGCTGAAGTCTTCAGATTGCATCCTCATCGCCTTGAATGGTTTTGCTGGTTGTGTCAAGTATCATCTTTGAAACATCATCAGGTGTACGAAGGACTGACACCTTGCGCCTCTTCTCGATGGTGGCAAAAGATCCATCACAAGGAAGAAACGAATGACCAGAAACCATGAACTTCTGCTCAACTTGGGTAAAGTAACCCATAGAGACGAGCATCGACATCAGATTGAGCATCCGCCAGTTGTTATTCTGCCCACAGCATCTGTCACTGAAGATGATCAACTTGCGCACCTCTGGTTTGGTGAGTGGCGTGAATTCTGTCTTCACCCACTTCAATATGCACCTTGCCACCTCAATGGACCTCCGGTGTGCAGTCCCTGTAGGATACAGTGTAACGTTACTAGTTTGCTACTCTAGCCATGTTGAATCATCCGGTGGATGGAGAAAAAGTAGCTAGCTATGTTTCTTCTATAATCTAGCAATAATATTTGTTACGATAATGTATAAGTTAGTAGCCAACGAACTTTAGCTAATATGTTTTCTCTATAGTTACAAATGAGACAACCCAGAACATACGTGTTAGTTACTGTACTCTATAGCTAGCTAGCTTGATTGTTTGATATACGGTTCATCCACATACCTCTTTTGGACAGCTTTTCACAGTTTTGTCTTGACCCTTACTATTTGTATAGGGTTTTCCCGCATCCCGTAAGATCTTCCTTTGCCTGTCTTTCCATTCTTTTAGTTTGGTTTTACGTTTCTTTCCCACATTTCGGTGATTTTCATCAGCAACAGAAAGGTTGTGCGCTTGTCCGTCGATTCTGAGTGGTGCACATAAACAGTTATTCCACCAGAGCCTATCTTTAAATTTAAAATGATTGTTAATTCGAGCTTGGAAAGCTTGTGAAACCGGTTCCAATAATGATTTTTCATGTATATCTCTTTTTGTACATTTTTTAAAATGTCACATATATGGTTCTTCGTCTGTAGGATTCAGTTGTCCTGACCAGCGGAGTGTTGAAGTTCTCCCACCACCAGTGTCTGACAGGTCTGGTTGTGGGAGAAATAGGTGCAGATCCCAGTGGTTTAACATCAGCCTTGTTACTGAACACACACAGCTTTGTATCGGAGGGGACCAGCAGAGCTAGTCACAACACCCTGCAACTTTAACACTTCACTATCAAAGAAAGCACTGTTCTTGAAATCACACCAATCTCTCTCAAGAAATGAAACCACAGGGGAAAGGTACATCTATAGAATTATTCTTGACTTCACATTCCTTGTTTGTGCCCCTGACCGTGGGGAGGAATTAAACATTGAGGTGACGCATTCAAATAACCCCAACATCTTGTGATCTTATAGCTGACCTGCTATGGAGGCCATGGTCTGTTGCTGCTGGACTTAAACAGTTCTCCCATGATCTCTTTATGTTTTTAGCTCCTGACTCGGGGTAAGGGAAGAGGGGGCTATTTCAGTCTCTGCACCGTAGAACATGGGTGTCCTGTCCTGGCAGTATTGGGGTGCAGGGTTGAGTTGCACTTGATATTTGGTCAGTGGGTTAAAGACATACAGTGCTTTCAGAAAGTATTTACACCACTTTACTTTTCTGCATTTTGTTTAGTTACAAAGTGGGGTTAACATTTATTTAATTGTAATGTGTTGTCAACGATCTACACAAAATACTATGTAATGTCAAAGTGGAAGACAAATTATAACATTTGTAAAAAAAAATAATAATAATAATTGTGAAATAAATTCCTATTATATCTTGATTAGGTAAGTATTCAACCCCCTAACTCAAATGTTAGAATCACCATTTGCAGCAATTACAGCTGAGTGTCTTTCTCAGTACATATCTAAGAGTTATCTGCATCTGGATTGTACAACATTTGCCCAATATTAATTTCATCATTCTTCAAGCTCTGTCCAATTGGTTGTTGGCTATGGCTAGACAACCATTTTCAGGTCTTGCCATAGATTTTCAAGTAGATTTAAGTCAAAACTGTAACTTGGCCACTCCGGAACATATACTTTCTTCTAGGTAAGCAACTCCAGTGTAGATTTGGCCTTGTGTTTTAGGTTACTGTTTTGCTGAAAGCTGAATTCATCTCCCAGTGTCTGGTGTAAAGCAGACAACCAGGTTTCCACTAGACTTTTGCCTGTGCCTTGCTTCATTCCATTCTTTTTTGATCCTTTAAAGCTCCCTAGTCCTAAAAGATTATAAGCATACCCATAACATGATACAGCCACCATTATGCTTGAAAATATGGAGAGTGGTACTCAGTAATGTGCTGTATTGGATTTGCCCCAAACATAACACGTTGTATTCATGACAAAAAGTGAAATGCTTTGCCACATTTTTGCTGTATTACCTTAGTGCCTTGTTGCAAACAGGATTATGTTTTGGAATATATTTATTCTGTACAGGCTTCCTTCTTTTCACTGTCAATTAGGTTAATATTGTGGAATAACCACAATGATGTTGATCCATCCCCAGTTCTCTCCTACTGTATCACAGCCATTAAGCTCTGTAACTGTTTTAAAGTCACAACTGGCCTCATGGTGAAATCCCTGAGCGGTTTCCTTCCTGAGTTGGAACGACGCCTGTATCTTTGTAGTGACTGGGTGTATTGATACACCATCCAAAGTGTAATAAATAACTTCACCATGCTCAAAGGGATATTCATCATCTGCTTTTACATTTTTTTAAATAAATGTTTTGACCCATCTACCAATAGATGCCCTTCTTTGCGAGGCATTGGAAAACTTCCCTGGTCTTTGTGTTTGAATCTGTGTTTGATATTCACTCCCAGCGACTGAGGGACCTTACAGATAATTGTATGTGTGGGTTAGAGAGATGAGGTTGACATTTAAAAAATCATGTTAAACACTATTATTACACACAGAGTGAGTCCATGCAACTTGTTAAGCACATTTGACACTCCTGAACTTATTTAGGCTTGCCATAACAAAGCAGTTGAATAATTATTGACTCAAGATATTTCCGCTTTTCATCTTTTATTAATTTGTATAATTTTTTTAAATAGAAAGACATAATTCCACTTTGACATTATATCATTAAATCTAAGTTTCATCCAATTGAAATGCAGGCTGTAACAACAACATTTGGAAAATGTCAAGGGGTGTGAATACTTTTTGAAGGCACTGTAACTCAGCTGTTTTTTTTTTCTCAGCTGGAATGTGCAGTCACTGCTCACGATGGTATGCCGCATACCGCTACAGTTTGTTTTTCACACATAGGCCATTCTTTCTACAGATGTTCTTCCAAGCCCTTCTAGATTTTCACATCAAGTGTTAACTGGCCGTGGCTCTTAAACCAAACTCCCACACTGGAGTTTTGTTTGTGGAGGCATTGGCACCCTCGGCAGAAAGTGTCCTGAGTTTTGTTACAGACAGCAGATAAGCCTAAATGTTTCTTTAAACAAAATCTTGTTTGTTGGAGTGCTGCAGAAAAATGTACTCACCTGACACTAATCTCTAGGGAACTGTGAGCATATTTGATTCATGTGCAGAACATGATTGTGGGATTTTGGAAGAATTGAACAGTGAACATACAAATTAGCCATATTACATATCTAATTATGTATTCATTGCATCACCTGTCAGATTAAGTCACTGTCCTCGGGACTTCTGTACAACTGAAATATGATAATTAAGAACTACTCCGGCAGCAGATGAGGTGACAGAACTCATACTATACATTATGTAGATTTCCGTATGAAGAAATACCATACTGTAATGGGCATCAGATAGCCGTCACTGTAGTTAACATAATAATTTGACATAGCCATTAAAACGATTAGCCCCAATGACTCTGATCAGACCCCATCTTTTGGCACAGACCCTATCTGTTCCACCCTAGCCCAAGGCATAGAAAAGCTGTTCCATACGGCGACTATAACTATTCATACTTATGGTCTCTGAGTTGGAGCAGTGTGGCATGGTTTAGAGAGATGCAGGGTTTTAAACACTCAAACCAGGGCTTAAGAACAGGACTAACAACAAAGGACTGCCAATCAATATCTTAATCTGCCAAATGCTGCAAGAGTTGTAGCAAAGGCCAATAATCGTGTTTGTTACAGCATTCTACTTTAAAGAAGACTAGGGGCTCACCCTCAAGTAAACAAAGTTTAAACTAAGTTATTCTTAGAAAAGACTTTTAACCTCAGTCATGGTTTTCATCTAGCCCATTAGGCTACTTCTCATGCCTAGAGAGTTGTGAGGTTATTGCACTATGCCTGAACTGAAAAGGACAAATACAAAGTAAGAAAAGTAGACCTACCTACTACAACCACTGAAACTGTTAAGCCAGTCAGTTTTGAAAAGTTATGGTACAGCAGGCCTACGCCAACTGGTGGCCTGCGACTGAATTTGGCTCACGGGTGATTTTATTTGACCACCCAAGTTTTCTGAGCAAAGAAAAAAAAGTATTTAAAATGAGTTTTATTGGACATAAAATACTGTAAAAACTAAAGCAAATCAGCTCCAAGTGATTTTAATTTTGTAAATCTTGTCCAAAGTATTCCCACGCATAATGAAGAGATACGTGACCATAAACAAATTTAAGCAAGGTTTGAAATGATGTTTTACTCAAATATTATACACTACATGACCAAAGGTATGTGGACATCTGCTCGTTGAAAATCTCAGTCCAAAATCATGGGAATTAATATGGAGTTGGCTCCCCCTTTGCTGCTATAACAGCCTCCACTCTTCTGGGAAGGCTTTCCACTAAATGTTGGAACATTGCTGCGGGGACTTGCTTCCACTCAGCCACAAAAGCATTAGTGAGGTCGGGCATTGATTTTGGGCAATTAGGCCTGGCTCGCAGTCAGAGTTTCAATTCACCCAAGGGTGTTCGATGGGGTTGAGGTCAGGGCTCTGTGCAGGCCAGTCAAGTTCTTCCACACTGATCTCGACAAACAATTTCTGTATGGACTTCGCTTTGTGCACGGGGGCATTGTCATGCTGAAACAGGAAAGAGCATTCCCCAAACTGTTGCCACAAAGGAAGCACAGAATGCAAAGGCTAGCTGTATTTGAAATTGTGTTGTTATTCTGCTGAACACTCGATAGTTTCATTTTATTTTTGGCAGTGAAGGCTACGAGGCTACTCAGGCGAGAAAAAACCTCACCAAAATGTATAGCCCGTTGGAAATGATAAATGGACTGTTTGAATATGTGAAGATTTTTTAAAATGTTTTTATTTGCATACCACCCCAACAGATCCACAGATGACGCAATCTCAATCGTACTCCACACTGCCCTTTCCCACCTTGACAAAAGGAACACCTATGTGAAAATGCTGTTCATTGACTACAGCTCAGCATTCAACACCTTAATGCCCACAAAGCTCATCACTAAGCTAAGGACCCTGGGACTAAACATCTCCCTCTGCAACTGGATCCTAGACTTCCTGACGGGCCCCCCCAGGTGGTCAGGGTAGACAACTACAAGTCTGCCACGCTGATCCTCAATACTGGAGCCTCTCACGGGTGCGTGCTTAGTCCCCTCCTGTACACCCTGTTCAAACACGACTCCAACAACATCACTAAGTTTGCTGACGACACAACAGTAGTAGGTCTGATCGCCGACAACGATGAGACAGCCTATAGGGAGGTCAGAAACCTGGCTGTGTGGTGCCAGGACAACAACCTCTCCCTCACTGTGAGCAAAACAAAGGAGCTGATTGTGGACTACAGAAAAAGGCTGGCCGAACAGGCCCCCATTAACATCGACGGGGCTGTAGTGGAGCGGGTAGAGAGCTTCAAGTTCCCTGGTGTAAAAAAAACACACCAAGACAGTTGTGAAGAGGGCACGACAACACCTGTTCCCCACTCAGGAGACTGAAAAGATTTGGCATGGGTCCCCAGATCCTCAAAAAGTTCTACAGCTGCACCATCGAGAGCATCCTGACCGGTTGCGTCACCGCCTGGTACGGCAACTGCTTGGCATCTGACCGTAAGGCAAAGCTTCCTGCCATCCAGGACCTATATACCAGGCGGTGTGAGAGGAAAGCCCCAAAAATGGTCAAAGACTCCAGTGACCCAATACATAAACGTTTCTCTCTGCTACCGCATGGCAAGCGGTACCGGAGCGCCAATTCAAGGACCACAAGGCTCCTTAATAGCTTCTACCCCCAAGCCATAAGACTGCTGAACAATTCATCACATGGCCACCGGACTATTTACATTAACACCCCCCTCCCTCCATTTGTTTTTACACTGCTGCTACTCTCTGTAATTATCTATGCATAGTCACTTCACCCCTACAAACATGTACAAATTACCTCGACTAACATGTACATTGAATCGGCACCAGTATTCCCTCGATATAGCCTCGTTATTGTTATTTTATTGTGTTCGTTTTGTATTAATGTTTACTTTATTTGGTAATACTTTAACTCTTTCTTGAACTGCACTGCTGGTTAAGGGCTCCATAAATTGAAAAAAATGTGAATTTATATTTTGATGTGTGTATTTTATTTAATTTCTGTAATTCAGGACTCATCTGTAAAATATACCTTGGTCTCAGTAGGACTCCCTGATAAAATAAAGGTGAAATAAATAAAAACAAAATATATGGTCACGTGCTCTCAAAGATATTTAGAGATCGTTTAAATGTAATGATTTGGGGAACTTTCTATAGACTAAATGTTCTTAAACCAACGGAAAACATGGCTTACTTACAAGGCTATTTACATAAATGTAGCAAATTATACAAACTTTAAAGCTATGCGCACAGGTCAAAAACAGTTTTCTTCCGTAAAGCACGTGTTGTTAGTTATTCACATGTTTTGACGGGGAAATTGCCTCTTGGTAAAATATGTATGGAAAATGAAAACAAATTACCTGTCAGAAGTCCAATTAATTGAAAATAGGTGACTGTGGAGATTAGATGAATAATAAAAACGCTTAGGTCGCTGCCTTGCCTCCGCTCCTTCAGAAACAATGTTTCTATTGTTCTAATTTATCGACACAAAAAGTCCGCTTTTGCAAAACTGATAAAACACGATTTAATGAACGTACTTAATGTACAGAAATTAATGAAAATCTGGTCCTGAAATGTTTCTCCTGAAACATCCAGCAAAGTTTTCGTAGTCGGATATATTTTAGCGTCTGGCGAGGGAAAGAAGGGGGAGGGGGTTGGTCTGAGAAGAAATGCAACCTGCCCTCCAGAATTACCCTGCTACTGAGGGGTAAACAACCTTACCACCAACTCTATTTTGATGTTTGTTTTTTACCACCATTTTCACATTTTCGAACAATTTGTTGTACACCGCGCTCAGTTTAGGGTGTGCACCACCCTAAAACGAAAATACATGCTATAACGCTTGCTTGTTCTGCCCACTACGATTAATTTGCTCCAATTGGAAACGAGAGTCTGTGGTCTATCTTGGGTTAGTTATACAAACCTTTGATGATGCTTTATGTACAACTACGAGCCGGTCCATGGGGGACACGAGTGTATTACCGGGAAGGCACGTCAATCCTAGACAATAGGGCAGATATAGCGCCCACTATCGGCTGTTTAGGCTACCCTGAATCGGTTTTAGTCTGTTTAATAAAATAAAACATGTGTGCAGTTATTTGGCATTTTGAGACTATTTTCCATATAATTATTTCACAGTCCAAAACAAGTTTAGCACTGTATGTTAGGTCTGAGTGAGGTAACATTCAGTGGGAGTCAAATTATTTCCTAAGCATGCAGAAAGTGGGGTATGGTCTTTTCTATCAGTAAGGTTGGCCCAGCAGTTGTAAGGTTGGCCCAGCAGTTGTAAGGTTGGCCCAGCAGTTGTAAGGTTGGCCCAGCAGTTGTAAGGTTGGCCCAGAGCCACTGCTCAACTGGATGCGGAAGTGTAACCAGATCTCGACAGGTTCTGTGGTGGTTTGCATTTTGCCTGTACATTTCATAATATAATTTTTTTCTAACAGGCTTATATGTTGTTTTGGATTGTTTTTAAGACATTCATTAAGATTAAACTTGACTCTTATTGTTGTAAACAATTATTTTGTATGTAGCAGCATGCTAGCTATCAATCATAATGGGTTTGGTTAGCTAGCTAACTAGTGTCGTTAACCAGATTAGAATCTGAATTCAAATTATTTGGAGTGTAATGCAGTTTGGTGACACTAACCACATTTCCATCCAGTTTTTATGGGAGTAAAGTCATACCTTATTAAAATAAATCATGACAGCTGTCATGGAAACAGGAAGTTTCAGACAATTTTACAAATGCCGACATAATTTGTTGGTTTGACATGGTGGGATCTGTTTGTGTCAATAAACTTAATTATGCGAGAAATTATGGTGGAAACACATTTATGTGCAAATATTGAAAGAATAATCATCATTGAAGTTAATTTGGAGTCGTGATGACATGGTGTGTGGTCCTCCCACTAAGACTCTGGAAAGCATTACTTTATTAGGCTACAGATTAAATCAATGATAACTTCACAGGGTGGTGAAAGTGCACAGTATGAACTTTATGCTCCTTTCCAATAAATGTTGAGGGGTCTTATTCTGGTGATATGATGATTGATGCTTGACTGTCGTTTGACAAATAACAATATTCTTGCTCTTATCCATAATAATCTCATCATGTAGACTAACCTACCCGCACTGTATCTGCAAGCTGTTGGCTAGAGTGTACATGCCAAGAGTAAGCACATGCAACAGTTTGTGACAAAACTATAGGTAGAGTTGAAAATGCAATGGAAACACATTGAACGTTCAATTTTTATTTCGTACATGAAAACTAAAAAGTGTGTGCACTGTGTCATCACACTCTGACTTTTATCCTCAACATGTCAGTTTGCTGGAAACATACCACTGGTGGGAAAATGTGCACATTTACTTTATGAGGATTTTAGAATATTCCCATGAAAATCTGTTGCCAGGTTTTAGATGGAAACCTAGCTAGTGTCCGACTTTTGGCTGTCACAGATGCACCTCTCCAACTTCACTTGCCGACTTTCATCAACAGTTGGCTTCGTTAGGCTTACTAATGGGAACACACACCTTTTCTATCTATTCCTTCCATAGAGATAGATAGGGAACTCATTTTTGTATCTGTGTCATTATAGCATTTGTGACAGCATGCGGCAGCGCTATTGAGCAGTCAACTGTCTTCTTCACGTTCGGCTAATCCCTCCTGATGTCCCGGTTGGACATAATAATGGTGCCGAAGGAGATGGCTACCGTTTTATGATCCCGTAACCAATTGTGCTACTGTGTATGTTTTCTTTGCATTATTTGTAACGTATTTTGTACATAATGTTTCTGCCACCGTATCTTATGACTGAAAAGAGCTTCTTGATATCAGGGCAGCGATTACTCACCCCGTACTGGAGGAATTCTTCTTCTTCAACGAGTTGGACGGGAAAGATTTACGCCAGACATCCGACAAGGCCCTCCTCCCCATCATTGGCAGGAGGAAAAGACGAAGTTATCGTGGATGACGGTCCGTAAGCCTTGTAAGGATCCGTCGCCGAGAGGGTAATCTACCTTTGCCATCGGTCCTATTAGCCAATGTACAATCAATCAATAATACAATAGATGAACTACGAGCAAGTATATCCTACCAACGGGACATTAAAAACTGTAATATCTTATGTTTCACCGAGTCATGGCTGAACGACGACATGATTAACATACAGATGGCGGGTTTTAAGATTTTTTCAGTAGGATAGAACAGCGGCCTCTGGTAAGACAAGGGGCGGCAGCCTATGCCTATTTGTAAACAACAGCTGGTGCACGGTTTTTCAAGGTTTTGCTCGCCTGAGTTAGAGTTTCTCATGATGAGCTGTAGACCACACTATTTACCAAGAGAGTTTACAAATATTTTTCGTAGCAGTCTACCACCATAGACCAATTCTGGCTTTAATGCAGGGAAACTCAACTCAGTTTTACCTAATTTATATCAGCATGTTAAATGTGCAATCAGAGGAGAAAAAAACCCTCTAGAACACCTTTACTCCACACACAGAGATGCGTACAAAGCTCTCCCTCACCCCCATTTGGCAAATCTGACCACAATTCTATCTTGCTGATTCCTGCTTACAAGCAAAAACTAAAGCAGGAAGCACCAGTGACTCGGTCAATAAGAAAGTGGTCAGGTGAAGCAGATACTAAGCTACAGGAATAACTTTCTAGCACAGACTGGAATATGTTCTGGGATTCTTCCAATGTCATTGAGGAGTACACCACATCAGTCACTGGCTTCATCAAAGCTTATAATAAATCCCGCTTATAATAAATCCCGCTCTGCCCTCCGACGAACCATCAAACAGGCAAAGCATCAATACAGGACTAAGATTGGGCTCTGACGCTCGTCAGATGTGGCAGAGCTCGCAAACTATTACAGACTACAAAAGGACGCACAGCCATGAGCTGCCCAGTGACACAAACCTACCAGACGAGCTAAATTACTTATATGCTCGCTTTGAGGCAAATAACACTTAAACATGCATGAGAGCACCAGCTGTTCCAGACAACTGTGTGATCACACTCTCCGTAGCTGATGTGAGTAAGACATTTAAACAGGTCAACATTCACAAGGCTGCAGGGCCAGACAGATTACTAGGACATGTACTCCGAGCATGCGCTGACCAACTGGCAAGTGTCTTCACTGACATTTTCAATCTATCCCTGACTCGAGTCTGTAATACCAATATTTTTCAATATACCCATATTTTTCAAGCAGACCACCTTGTTCCACAAGGTGTTCATTTTGTATATCAACAACATTGGGGATCTTATTGAAACAGCGGATGTTCATTTTTATGCTGATGATACTGTTCTTTATTCAAGTGGTATTAGTTTATCTTTTGAAAATGCTCAAAGAGCATTTAACATCATACAACAGAATCTGTATGATTTAAAGCTGATTCTAAATGCGGGTAAAATAAAATGCATGATATTTTCAAATGCCAGGCATGTTACAAATCATGTCATTGTTACATTGGCTGGACATACTATAGAGCAAGTTAAAGTATTTGGGTGTGTGGGTTGATGATAAGCTGAGCTTCTCTGTGCATGTAGAGAACTTGATAAGGAAGTTCAAGCTGAAAATAGGATTGTATTAATGGCTTAAGGCTTGTTTTTCTTTTGAGGCCAGGAAGGAGCTGGTACGATGTACATTACTGTTGGTTTTAGATTTTAGTGATGTTATATATATGCAGGCCTCAGTACCTACCCTAAGAGCACTTGATTCAGTGTATCATGCAGCCCTCAGACTAATTTCAAATCGGAAACGTCTAACACATCATTGTGATCTCTACAGCGCTGTTGACTGGTTGTCATTGACCTTGCGTAGGCTTAAACACTGGTATACACTGACTTATAAGGCCATATTGGGTAAAATGCCATTTTATCTCTGTACTCTGTAACATTTTAAAATGTGATGATCTAGTTTCGTTGGTGGAGTTTAAACACTTTGTCACGTCCTGACCTTAGTTCCTTTTTTATGTCTCTATTTTAGTTTGGTCAGGGCGTGAGTTGGGGTGGGCATTCTATGTTTTGTGTTCTATGTTTTCTATTTCCATGTGTTTGGCCTGGTATGGTTCCCAAACAGAGGCAGCTGGCTATCGTTGTCTCTGATTGAGAACCGTACTGAGGTAGCCTGTTCTCCCACTATGGGTTGTGGGTAGTTATTATCTGTTCAGTGTTTTTGTTGCACCTTACAGAACTGTTCGTTTGTCAGTTTTGGTTCAAAACCGGCAAAAAATATTTTGAATACGCTGCACTTTGGTCCTCTTCTCCCGACGACAATCGTTACACACTTGATCGATGTATATATCATAGAGTGTAATTGTTTTTAGGCCAGCTGTTTTTAGTCAAGACGTTTGTGTTTTTAATGTACAATGTTTTTGTTGTTGTTTATAGTTTTGTTTAATGTTGTGTTAGTGTATGTAAATTGTTTTGTCTGAAACGTTGTTCCCTCTGCTGCTATTGGACCAGGTCTCTCTTGGAAAAGAGATGTTATCTCAATGACAAAAAACCTGTATAAATAAAGGTAAAATAAAAGTGTTCTTGGGCACAGGAACTAAGTTAACCTGCCTAAATGACTACTGATCAGTAGTACTCACGTCTGTAGCAATGAAGTGCTTTGAAAGGCTGGTCATGGCTCACATCAAAACCATTATCAGAGAAACCCTAGACCCACTCCAATTTGCATACCGCCAGATAGATCCACAGATGATGCAATCTCTATTGCACTCAATACTGCCCTTTCCCACCTGTACAAAAGGAACACCTACAGTTAGTCGGAAGTTTACATACACCTTAGCAAAATACATTTAAACTCTGTTTATCACAATTCTTGAAATTTAATCCAAGTAAAAGTTCCCTGTCTTAGGTCAGTTAGGATCACCACTTTATTTTAAGATTGTGAAATGTCAGAATAAAAGTAGAGAATGATTTATTTTAGCTTTTATTTCGTTCACCACATTCCCAGTGTGTCAGAAGTTTACATATACTCAATTAGTATTTGGTAGCATTGCCATTAAATTGTTTAACTTGGGTCAAACATTTTGGGTAGCCTTCCACAAGCTTCCCAAAATAGAGGAATGAATGGGAGGAGGAATGGGCCATAATTCACGCGACAGAGCTGGTGTAACTGAGTCAGGTTTGTAGGCCTCCTTGCTCGCACACGCTTTTTCAGTTCTGCCCACAGATTTTCTATAGCATTGAGGTCAGGCCTTTGTGATGGCCACTCCAATACCTTGACTTTGTTGTCCTTAAGCCATTTTGCCACAACTTTGGAAGTATGCTTGGGGTCATTGTCCATTTGGAAGACCCATTTGCGACCAAGTTTTAACTTCCTGACTGATGTCTTGAGATGTTGCTTCAATATATCCATATAATTTTCCTCCCTCATGATGTCATCTATTATGTGAAGTGCACCAGTCCACCCTGCTGCAAAGCAACCCCACAACATGATGCTGCCACCCCCGTGCTTCACGGTTAGGATGGTGTTATTCGGCTTGCAAGCCTCCCCCTTTTTCCTCCAAACATAACAATGGTCATTATGGCCAAACAGTTCTATTTTTGTTTCATCAGACCAGGGGACATTTCTCCAAAAAGTACAATCTTTGTCCCCATGTGCAGTTGCAAACCGATATCTGGCTTTTTTACGGCAGTTTTGGAGCAGTGGTTTCTCTTCGCTGAGCGCCCTTTCAGGTTATGTCGATATAGGACTTGTTTTACTGTGGATATAGATACTTTTGTACCCGTTTCTTCCAGCATCTTGAGATTTGAAGGTAGGCCTCCAACTGACTCAAATGATGTCAATTAGCCTATCAGAAGCTTCTAAAGCCATGACATTGCCAGTGGTTGAAAAACAAGTTTAATGACTCCAATCTAAGTGTATGTAAACTTCCGACTTCAACTTAATGTGAGAATACTATTAATTTACTACAGTTCAGCATTCAACAGCATAGTGCCCTCAAAGCTCATCACTAAGCTAAGGACCCTGGGACTAAACACCTCCCTCTGCAACTGGATCCTGGACTTCCTGACGGGCAGCCCCCAGTTGGTAAGGGTAGGGACCAGCACATCCGCCATGCTGATCCTCAACACAGGGGCCCCACAGGGGTGCATGCTCAGTGCCCTCCTGTACTCCCTGTTCACTCGTGACTGCATGGCCAGGCACGACTCCAACACTATCATCAAGTTTGCTGATGACACAACAGTGGTAGGCCTGATTACCTACAATGATGAGACAGCCTTAAGGGAGGAGATCAGAGACCTGGTCTTGTGGTGCCAGGACAACAACCTCTCCCTCAATGTGACGAAGACAAAGGAGATGATCGTGGACTACAGGAATAGGAGGGCCGGGCACACCTCCTTTCTCATCGAAAGGGCTGTAGTGAAACAGGTTGAGAGCTTCAAGTTCCTTGGTGTCCACATCACCAACAAATTATCATGGTCCAAACACACCAAGACAGTCGTGAAGAGGGCACAACAAAGCCCATTCCCCCTCAGGAGAATGAAAAGACTTGGCATGGGTACTCAGATTCTCAAAAGGTTCTACATCTGCACCATAGAGATTTCTGACTGGTTGCATCACTGCCTGGTATGGCAACTGCTCGGCCTCCGACCGCAAGGCACTACAGAGGGTATGGCCCAGTACATCACTGTTCTCTCTGCTACCGCATGGCAAGCAGTACTGGAGTGTCAAATCAAGGTCCAAAAGTCTTCTTAACAGCTTCTATCACCAAGCCATAAGACTCCTGAACAGCTAATCAGTGGGATACCCAGACCCCTCTTTAATGCTGCTGCTACTCTGTTTATAATCAATGCATAGTAACTTTAACTTTACCAACATGCACATTTTACCTCAATTACCCAGTGTGCCCACGCATTGATTCTGTACCAGTACCCCCTGTATATAGCCTCGCTTGTTATTTTACTGCTGTTGTTTAATTATTTGTTACTTTTTTAAATGTATTTTTTATTCTTAACTTCTTAAAGCATTGTTGGTTAAGGGCTTGTAAGAAAGCATTTCACTACACCTGTTGTATTCGGTGCATGTGATTTGGAACTGTTCAGAGACTGCGTGAATCAGGCCTTTATGGTTGAATTGCTGCAAAGAAACCAATACTAAAGGACACCAATAAATAGAAACTTGCTTTGGTCAAGAAAGACAAGCAATGGACATGGAAATCTGTCCTTTGGTCTGATGAGTACAAATCTTGAGATTTTTTGTTCCAACCGTTATGTCTTTGTGAGACACAGATCAGGTGAACAGATGATCTCCGCATCTGTGGTTCCCACCATGAAGCAGGTGTGATGGTGCTTTACTGGTGACACTGATTTATTTAGAATTCAAGGCACACTTAACCAGCATGGCTACCACAGCATTCTGCAGCGATACGCCATCCCATCAGATTTGTGCTTAGTGGGACTATCTGTTGTTTTTCAACAGGACAATGATCCAACACACCTCTAGTCTGTGTACAGGCTATTTGACCAAGAAGGAGAGTGGAGTGTTGCATCAAATGACCTGGCCTCCACAATCACTCAACCCAATTGAGATGGTTTGGGATGAGTTGGTCTGAAAAGTGAAGGAAAAGCAGCCAACAGCTACTCAATATATGTGGACACTCCTTCAAGACTGTTCGAAAAGCATACCAGGTGAAGCTGGTTGAGAGAATGCTAAGAGTGCAAAGCTGTCAAGGTAAAAAGGTGGCTATTTTGAAGAATCATAAATATAACATTGATTTAATACTTGTGTTACTTCATAGTTGCCTTCACTATTATTCCACAATGTAGAGAAAAACCCTTGAACGAGTAGGTGTGGACACCTGCTGACCGGTAACCTGACCGGTACTGTATACTTCGCTCTAAGTGTTGATAAGAGCAAACATTAATTTACTGAACATAAAATGTAATGTTTATGTATGGTTTAGAAGTCAAAACTCAAAATGTCGGTATTCGTTATATAAGGAGAATGCGGTTGTCGAGTTACACAAATCCACAAGGAGTCAGAAGAAAGCATATTTAATTAAGCAAATCAACAAAGGTTTTTAAAAAGGCAGTAAATTAAGCTGAATTAACTATCTCGCTGCCAGACGAGGCTCTGCTGATATCTAGGTGTAGCGGTGATAAGGATTCACTCCATGGTGCTGAAAGGAAAGCTCCGCTGTCAGGACAGCTTTATGTAGGCACCGTTTGTCACAGTTCTAGTGCAATTAATGTATTGTATAGTGGCTTTGCAGGCATGCGGCTAACAAAAATTGGCGAATTAGCCCCACCAAGATTTACATGCTAAAAATGCCACTGCTCCGGCGGACTGTCTGTAGACCATTGCTGCGACTGTCAGTTTCCTTGTCGCAGACATGAAAACAAGTTCAAGTCTCTGCAACTGTCCATTGTCGTGGTTACCAGACTGCCACAGCAAAACAGACCAAATCCTCCTGTGATAAGATGCAGGAGTTCTAAAATTCTCAGAATGAGATACTTTTATTGTGTCACATTGTGGTAGTAAGCTGTTCTATAAGCTCGCCATTACCTTGTAATTAATGTGGGTTTATTTTCTTTTAATAATTAATTAAAAGCTACAGTAATGTTGTCAGCTGTACTCTGGGTCATTAGAACTGGCTAGCCAGCTAGCAACGAACCAAAACATTCAGAAAATTGGATTTAGTTGCCTGGCTTGCTAGGTTGAAATCTACTGAATTCATTTTTAAACGGATGGTTTATTGGTGTTAAAGTAGAGAAAGCACAGTATGCCAGTGTTGTGAATGGTGTTATTACAATGCTGCATATACTGGCCGAATATCTGCCTGCTCGAATAGCAATAGAGATACATACGGATTCCCTGGGTAATTTCAAAAGAGGAAAAACATTTAAAAACTCAGATGAACAAAAAGAAAATCATAATGGGTGAATCTTTAAAGTACTAAAACATTTGCATTTTGTATTAGCTGAAGTGGACATTTACTTGAGACATGTGAACAAAAGATGTGATGAAGTAGAAAGTATTTGAAAGTAGTACTTTATTTGTGCATAAGCAAATTGAGTTGGACAATAGGCTTCAACATTTGCATTGCATCATATGTAGGTGAAAGTGTTCAACTTCATAGTAAGATTTTACATTCTAAATGGTTAAAGTCAAATTCACTTTTGCAAATCACTGTACATAGAGCAATAGTAACAATTGAGGTCACTCAACTTTGGTTTATCGTTTCTAAGCAAGTGGAAATGCAGGATTTCTTCAAAGTGCAATATTCAAATATTCAGGAGGAAATGTCAGTCCTTCATTGTAGAGTTGAGTACAGATGGAGAAACAGCATTCTTACAGGCCACTGCAATTAAAGAGAAGGCAATTAGACAACTCCAAGTTCCAGGCCACTGGAAGCGAGCCACAAGACAAACATCCACCGATCGCGTTGAATAAAAACACGTAATCAGGAGAACACTCAGGGGACTGAAATTTAGAGAAGAGCCAGCCTAATGCAGGCACTCAAGAGACACAGCGCAGGACAATATTCTTAAGACTACGCAGCAGAATGTCTTCTATAATGGAGATGCAATCCACAGTGGGCAATCAAATCAAAAGTTTATTTGTCAGGTGCGCCGAAAACAACAGGTAAGCAAAGGTAAGCAATAGGTTAGCAAAGAAATAAAACAACAGTAAAAAGACAGGCTATATACAGTAGCGGGGCTATAAAAGTAGCGAGGCTACATACAGACACCGGTTCGTCAGGGTGATTGAGGTAGAATGTACATATCGTTAAAGTGTCTATGCATATATGATAAACAGAGTAGCAGAGGTATAAAAGAGGGGTTGGGGGGGCACACAAAGAAACAAGTCAGGGTAGCCATTTGATTACCTGTTCAGGAGTTTTATGGCTTGGGGGTAAAAACTGTTGAGAAGCCTTTTTGTCCTAGACTTGGCATTCCGGTACCGCTTATCATGAGGTAGTAGAAAGAACAGTCTATGACGACTGGGGTCTTTGACAATTTTTAGGGCCTTCCTCTGACACCGCCTGGTGTAGAGGTCCTTTGCCCCAGTGATGTACTGGGCCGTACGCACTACCCCGTGGAGTGCGTTGCGCTCAGAGGCCGAGCAATTGCCGTACCAGGCAGTGATGCAACCAGTCAAGCTGCTCTCGATGTTGCAGCTGTATAAATCCTTTTGAGGATCTCAGGACCCATGCCAAATCTTTTTAGTTTCCTGAGGGGGAATAGGCTTTGTCGTGCCCTCTTCATGACTGTCTTGATGTGTTTGGACCATTCAAGTTTGTTGTTGATGTGGACACCAAGGAATTTAAAGCTCTCAACCTGCTCTACTACAGCCCCGTCGATGAGAATGGGGACGTGCTCGGTGCTCCTTTTCCTGTAGTCCACAATCCTCTCCTTAGTCTTGGTTACATTGAGGGATAGGTTGTTATTCTGGTAGCACCCAGCCAGGTCTCTGACCTCCTCCCTATAGGCTGTCTTGTCGTTGTCGGTGATCAGGCCTACCACTGCACCCCTGGGGAGCATGGCAGATGTGTTGCTACCTACCCTCATCACCTGGGGCGGCCCGTCAGGAAGTCCAGGATCCAGTTGCAGAGGGAGGTGTTTAGTCCCAGATTCCTTAGCTTAGTGATAAGCTTTGAGGGTACTATGGTGTTGAACACTGAGCTGTAGTCAATGAATAGCATAGGTGTTCATTTTGTCCAGGTAGGAAAGGGCAGTGTGGAGTGCAATAGAGATTGCATCTGTTTGGGCGGTATGCAAATTGGAGTGGGTCTAATGGGATAATGGCGTCGATGTGATTACCAGCCTTTCAAAGCACTTCATGGCTACGGACGTGAGTGCTACGGGTCTGTAGTCATTTAGGCAGGTTGCCTTTGTGTTCTTGGGCACAGGGACTATGGTGGTCTGCTTGAAGCATGTTGGTATTACAGACATGTTGAAAATGTCAGTGAAGACATCGCAGGGCATAGCAGGATTTCTTGTAAGCTTCCGGGTTAGAGTCCTGCACCTTGAAAGCGGCAGCTCTACCCTTTAGCTCAGTGCGAATGTTAACTGTAAACCATGTCTTCTGGTTGGGGTATGTACGTACAGTCAGTGTGGGGACGACATCCTAGATGCACTTACTGATAAAGCCAGTGACTGATGTGGTGTACTCCTCAATGCCATCGGAAGAATCCTGGAACATGTTCCAGTCTATGATAGCAAAACAGTCCTGTAGTTTAGCATCTGCTTCATCTGACCACCTTTTTTAGAGTCACTGGTGCATCCTGCTTTAGTTTTAGCTTGTAAGCAGGAATCAGTAGGATAGAGTTGTGGTCGGATTTACCAAATGGAGGGCGAGGGAGAGCTTTGTACGCGTCTCTGTGTGTGGAGTACAGGTGATCTAGAATTTTTACCCCTCTGGTTGCACATTTAACATGTTGATGGAAATTTGGTAGAACTGATTTAAGTTTCTCTTCATTAAAGTCTCTGGCCACTAGGACCGGCGCCTCTGGATGAGTGGTTTCCTGTTTGCTTATTTCCTTATACAGCTGACTGAGTGCGGTCTTAGTGCCAGCATCTGTCTGTGGTGGTAAATAAACAGACACGAAAAGTATAGCTGAAAGCTCTCTAGGCAAGTAGTGGGGCCTGCAATTTATCACAATATACTCTACTTCAGGCGAGCAAAATCTAGAGACTTCCATAGATTTCGTGCACCAGCTGCTGAATTTTACAAATATGCACAGACCGACCCCCCTCGTCTAACCGGAGTGTGTTGTTCCATCTTGCCTGTGCAGCGTATATCCCGACTAGCTGAATATCCATGTCGTCATTCAGTCACGATTCCGTAAAACATAGGATATTACAGTTTTTGATGTCCCGTTGGTAGGATATTCGTGATCGTACCTCGTCTAATTTATTGTTCAATGATTGCACGTTGGCGAATAGTATTGACGGTAATGGCAGCTTTCCCACTCGCCTTTTCTGGGTCCTCACGAGGCATCCGGCTCTTTGTCCTCTGTACCTGCGTCGTTTCCTCTTGCAAATAACGGGGATGTCGGCCCTGTCGGGTGTTTGGAGAATGTCCTGTGCGTCTTGCTTGTTGTAGAAAAATCTTTGTCTAATCCGAGGTGAGTGATCACTGTCCTGATATCCAGAAGCTCTTTGTCTAATCCGAGGTAGTGATCGCTGTCCTGATATCCAGATCTTTTTTGCCGTAAGATACGGTTGCAGAACCATTATGTACAAAATAAGTTAGTTACAAATAATGCGTGAAAAAAAACACATAATAGCACAATTGCCTGGGTGCCTGTAAAGCTGCTGCCATTTCCTCCGGCGCCATTTTATCGTCAGGGCCAGCACACAAAGTAGCAAAACAGAGGAACAAAGACAACAGCACATTGAAGCAGCGGGGAATGGCTAACATTAAGCCATAGCAAGCTACAAGAAGCACCCCACCCACCACCAACCCAAGTGACAGAACATTGAAGATGGAAGGCTCAAATTAGTATGTTTTTTAAGTGGCCTTGGGATGACGAGCAGTGATGGCATGACAAGCTTGGGAGCGTTTTGATGGCCCAGCCTGTCAGTGTAACCTGTCTAGTAATTATGTTGTTTAATTAAATAGGAAGAAATGCAATTAAAAACCACACTTTCATTCCCTTAAAAGGATTTGGCAGGCTCCTTGTTTGGTCCTTGTTTAAGATACTAAGCGGTTGAATGGTCTTAGCGTTGCTGCATACCCATAACTTCATGCTTATTGTAACGGTCAAATTACAAATTGCGCGTAGCATAATAAAGGGCAAGATGTTCAAGATGAATAATTTAACAAGGTTAATTAGAGGCTCAGCAAGTAGTTTACAGTATACAGTCTACAGTCTCTACAGTATTGTAGAGAAAGATAAATCACTTCTACTAGGCATAGGATTAAAGCAAATATTATAACTGGACACTGAGGGAATACTGTAGTGATGTTCTATGTACATTACCTCGTTATATTACTGCTCTATAAGAAGAGTTACAGATCATTATACTCTACAGGCCAACCACTCACCAGCTAGAGAAGTCCCCAACCCACCAGTAGCCAACGATCACAGTCACATCTGTGGAGGATTTCCCGTTGGATGTTGTCATGGCATCCTTGACAATACCATGGTAGTTGCGGCAGGCGCCGCACACCTTGCCAGCCAGGTGGTTGTCGACAGTAACGAATAGCTCCTGGGAGATGGAGTAGGTGACACGCACACCATAATTCCTCTTGATGACCACTGTCCTACTGGCGATGCTGACAGACAGCTGTCTGACTGGAGTGCTGGGAAGGGACACATTCTGACTATTCACCTGGGAGATACAGGAAGAGGACGAAGACAGTCAGTCATGTCCATTACAGAAATAAGTTACCAAAAATATCTACATTTCTTTGCGCAAACTGCTACAGTAAATGTGCTCTGTTGAGGTCTCATCCCTTGTTCCTCAGCCTTACTCACCCAGGTGGTGCTGGCTGTTGACAGTGACATACTTGAAGAAGACGTAGACTGTAGCCACATTGTGATAGACATTCACCACCACTCTGAACCACTGGGCAGAGGTCTGGTCAGAGGCGACCTCATAACCGCCTTCACGCAATTGAAGGTGGTTAAGTTGGCACCAGGGTGGACCATGCAGTTCCCCTATTTGAGTTGGCATCGTCTGACCCCGTCCTTCACCCCACAGACTTCTCCGCTGGCACAGATCAGCTTCTCACACGCCGAGGCCTGGCACACAGTATTAAAGCCTTCAGTTACCACCAGTTGGCCAATCTGGAAATATAGAACAGTGCTATTCATGTACAATAGACATAGTAGGGTGATCTATCGCCTCACCATCAGATACAGGCCGTCGTAGAGACGCATCTGCACATATCCATGAAGACAAACTTGTCACCGTCAGAGACGAAGCCCACGTCGCACTGGCAGCCCTCATAGCAGCGAGAAGAGCAGGTGAAGGAGTCCACCAGGCTGGCACAGCTAGTACCACAGGTGTCGGCACAGAGCTCGTAATGGCTGTTAGCTGGGCAGGAGACAGCTGCAGGGGAATACCATGAGAGAGAGTTGACAGTGGATTTAAATATGCAAGACTAATACAGTACATCACTTCTACATCACAATTTACTGCAGGGTGGTTAAAGTAGTGTTGGATTCTAAAATTTGAGATATTAAAGACATGATAGATCAGACGCATGGTATATAAAGGAGTGAGATTTGTAGAAAGACAGAGTGACTGTGGAATGTGCTGAGTGGATGGGAGGAGATCACAGGATTGCTATAGGGGAAGCAGATGGACATCTGTGGATTAAGCAACGGAGGGGTTGAGGTCAGGAGGTCAGATCCCCTGAAGGAAGTAAAAAGAGTTTAGTATCCTGTTACCCTCTTCAAGTGGAACCATAAGATGTAAGGATTGGAGAGAAGGAGGAGTGTCCAAAGTGGGGCTATATATACCTGTGACGGTGAGAAATTATTTTTTTGTCTGAATACAGCTGTAACAACCCTTTGGGAAGAATTAAACTTGGTTAAGCTTCTCTAGTGTCCGTGAGGTATTTACTCAGAAAAATAAGAAACTAACAGTAGTAATTAAACATGTAAACAGGTTACAGTAATCTAATCTGATGGTTCAGACTCACAGCAGAAGGAGCCGCTCCTCCAGGCCTGTATCTGGGCCCCAGCGTGCTGACAAGTGATGGCGTAAGCCTGGATGCTCTCACAGAGTCCCTCTGTCCCCGTCCATGGCACACACATCAAACACACAGTGGGCCACGCATGCTGCCGGGTTCACCTGATTGTGGCAGGCCTGGAAGGGCCCATTGTCTGCTGCCATGATGCCGCAGGAGTCTAGCCTGCCGTACTGGGATGCCTTGGCATGATCACACACTGGGCACTGCCCGCCGCAGCCTCCACACACCGCCCCAGGGAGGTCCAGCACCCACGCTTCCCAAACTCATACACGCTGCCCATTTGGTAGGCGGAAGTCGTTGTCTGGCTTGGTGTTGTAGTTGCCACAGATCTTGCTCTGGTAGGTGGAGGGAACAATGACTTTGACGTAGTACACGGTGTCATAGAGCACCCGCAGGCCAAAGTCTGTCTGGAGGATAATGTTACAACCCTCCTGGGTCGCCATAACCGACCAGCACAGAGAGAGAGAGAAAGGTTCACCAGCTCCTCATCCATCTGTGTTGGATAGGACAAGACCAAACACGATCACAGAAAGGACAACTCCCAGGGCCACCACCCCTGGCGTGGACTACAGGTTATTTTAAGTACAGGAAAAAAAACAATAATCTAAAAGTTGTTCAAAATGATGTTCACTTACAATCACTCTCCAGCTCATCCCCTGCACAATGCTGATGGCATAGGTGTGACAGACACAGCGATCATGTTAGTGACAGCCACCTTCCCATTGCCATACTTTTCAATCCCTTGAGTCACAGTGAAGCCGGTCAGTCTGCCTTTGTCGTCTTCACACACCTTGGCCAGCATGTAGACGAAGGTGCCCTGGAAGTCGAACCTGTGTCCGAATGACATGTAGTGGAGGTCACCTGACACCAAACACGTGGCCTGCCCAATTGGGTGGCACCCCAACACCCCGTTTACCACCTTACAGGCCTCCCCGGCACCACACTTGGCCTTCTGGCAGGAGACTGCTCCGTTCTCCCCACAGGTACACTGTTCCAGACCCTGGGGGTAGAAGGTCTCCCTCTTAAGAGAGCAGGCACACTGGGCCTTGGGTACACAGGCGTCACCACTCAGCAGGTAGCCTTTGTCACACTGGCAGCCCTCAGAACAGGACTGGCGACATGTAGAGAGGCTTGTACAGGTGGCAGGGCAGCCTGGGGCACAGAGGCTATAGTGGCTGTTGGTTGGACAGGAGAGAACTGTAGGACAAGGAAGAGGGTTGAATTGTAGTTTACTCCGATTAGAGTGAAAAAAAGTATATACACAATTTGTTTCGTTGAGGATGGGAAATTAAGCAAACATTTGTATAAGCCACAATCTGGAATATTAAAGCTGATCCAAATTATAACAGGCATCGAAAACAGTCCTCCAGGTACGGAGCAGGGTCCACGTTGCCATGGAACTCTTTAAAGGGGCCGGCCTTGTCGTCTATGATGCCACAGCGGGAGCTGTACGTGTTCTTCTCTGTGTCAGAGCAGGACTGGCATTGTGTCCCCTGGCATCCAGAGGAGCAGCCAGGCACAAGGGCCACCCGCCAGCGCATAGTGAGGTCGTCCTGGGGCATGGCGTTGTAGTTGCCACACAGGCCGCAGACTGCCCCCTGGTAGGGGCTGGGGAGTTTGACGTGCACCGTGCCAGTCAAAGGTCAGCGTGATATCCCCAGCAGTCTCCACCACCGCTCGTTGGCCACTGCAGAACACCATCAGCTGACTGTTCAGGCCCAGGGGCAGGGACACAAGCTGTCCATCCAACTGAGACAAAAGAGAAAGGATAATTATATGGGAGCCTATAGATTTAACATTTTTCCATTGTTCACTAATCCAGAGTAATTCCCAATGAAATGTTAAGGACTTGAACGCTTAAATAGCTGTAACAGCACCATGTGTGGTAGAATTTAACACGTGGGGGAAAATAAACCACCACTTAGTGTTAAATACCAAGAGTCTTAAAATACTAACATAATTATAAATTCCTGTAAATATACAACCCCACCCATACATTCTGTCCCGATTACAGCAGGGGTTCTTAAACTTTTTGAGCCTGGGACCCAAGCTTAGGAACATATGCAACTATACGTCCATATTGGTACATTTTATTGCCCTTACGCCTAAAACATATGCAATATAGACAAAAACAAGTAATGAAATAGCTAGTCATGTTTATTTCCCCCATTAACTCTTACATCTGTCTAGGTTGGAACTGTTGCTGTTCATTCAAAAAATAATTTTTCATTCTGAACTGGAACAAACGGATTGATCACATCACACAGATGCATAACAGAACAGACACGCAGGCTTTTTGATAGTGCAACACTAAGTAACAGTATAGATGAAAAATGATCAGGCCAACTGTACAAATTATTGTCAAAAGAAAGTCTAGGTTGGAGCTGTTGATGTTAAAATAGAAGTCATCTTTTTTTCTAAACTGGAATAAACTGACTGATCCAGGCTGTATCACATCCGGCCGTGATTGGGAGTCCCATAGGGCGGCGCACAATTATCCCAGCGTCGTCCAGGTTTGGCCGGGGTAGGCCGCCATTGTAAATAATGATTTGTTCTTAAGGCATAGGGGGTAGCATTTTCACTTTTGGATAAATAGCGTGCCCAATTTCAACTTCCTGCTACTCATGCCAAGAATATAAGATATGCATATTATTAGTAGATTTGGATAGAAAACACTCTGAAGTTTTTAAAACTGTTTGAATCATGTCTGTGAGTATAACAGAACTTATGTAGCAGGCAAAACCCTGAGGACTAACCGTTCAGTATTTTCTCTTTTGAGGTCTCTGTCTGTTCACTGAGTACTCATTGGCAAACAATATTTCTTAGGAACTTGTTTTCAGTTCCTACCGTTTCCACTCGATGTCACCAGTCTTTGGAATTTGGATGAGGTTATTCATTTGTGCAATGACGAAGTAGGGCCAACTAGGAACTGCGTAACACTGTTGAGAGTTGCGCAAGACTTGAAAAGTAGCTTAGTTTGTTGTCTTCCTGTATTGAACACAGACCCGTCTTCAATTTGATCGATTATTAACGTTTAAAAAAATAAAGTTGTATTACAAAAGTAGTTTGAAAACTTTTGGAAAAGTTTATAGGCAACTTTTGAAATATTTTGTAGTTACGTTGCACATTTTGGAAGCTGTTTTTTTCTGGATCAAACGCGCCAAATAAATTGAGATTTTGGATATATAAGGACGGAATTAATTGAACAAAAGGACCAATTGTGATGTTTATGGGACATATTGGAGTGCCAACAAAAGAAGCTCGTCCAAAGGTAAGGCATGTTTTATATTTTATTTCTGCGTTTTGTGTAGCGCCTGCAGGGTTGAAATATGCTACTCTCTTTGTTTACTGTTGTGCTATCATCAGATAATAGCTTCTTATGCTTTCGCCGAAAAGCCTTTTTAAAATCTGACATGTTGGCTGGATTCACAACGAGTGTAGCTTTAATTTAGTATCTTACATGTGTGATTTAATGAAAGTTTGATTTTTATATAAATTTATTTGAATTTGCTGTGCTGCATTTTCCCTGGTTTTTGGCCAAGTGGGACGCAAGCGTCCCCTATACCATAAGAAGTTAAGTAGAAGTATATCTTTAAATTCTGTGAATAACACTTGTATATTTTATCAATGTTTATTATGAGTATTTCTGTAAATTGATGTGGCTCTCTGCAAAATCACCGGATGTTTTGGAAGCAAAACATTACTGAACGTAACGCGCCAATGTAAACAGATTTTTGGATATAAATATGCATTTTATCGAACAAAACATACATGTATTGTGTAACATGATGTCCTACGAGTGTCATCTGATGAAGATCATCAAAGATTAGTGATTAATTTTATCCATATTCCTTCTTTTTGTGACTCCTCTCTTTGGCTGGAAAAATGGCTGTGTGTTTTTGTGACTTGGCTCTGACCTAACTGTGCTTTCGCTATAAAGCCTTTTTGAAATTGGACACGATGGGTAGATTAACAAGAAGTTTCTTTCATTTGGTGTATTGCACTTGTAATTATGAAAGTTACTTATTTCTAAAAAATATTTTTGAATTTCACTCGCTGCCTTTTCAGAGGAATGTTTGAGGGGTGCCGCTAGCAGAAACCCTAGCCATAAGAAGTTAACTGACTTGCCTAGTTAAAAAAGGTTCAATATATAAAAAAAATATTTATATATTTTTTTTTAAATCACATGGATGTAGACCAGAAAACAAAAACACAGTCCTAATGAACCGAGGTAAAGACAGTTTCAAGTTGGATATTCGACAGATATTTGCGCTTTCAAACCTCAATACCTTCAAACCACTTGAGCCACAGACTCCAAATAAGTGTCATGATGTTGGAAAAATTGCACACAACATTGCACAGGTCTTATTTCCACGATTTGGACATTAATTCGCTTTCCAAAGCTAATAAACATGTGGAAATGTGAGCAACATTTTGTATTCCTAGTTGAATTAGTTAGGGAATGTGAAAGAAGTACAAACCTTTTTTACATTCAAATTTCAATAGCTCCTTGGTCATGTGACCTACTTGACTCAAACAAGTTTCAGAATGTCCACTGACTACCCTTCTATATTGCACACCCTTTAGTTTGTCAATTTTCATCTCACATATTTTTACATACATTTTTCAAAATGTAAAACTTCAGTAGCTCCTTCGTCTTGTGACCTAGTGACTTCAAACAAGGTTCAGAATGTCCACTCAGTGGGCCTACACATTGCACACCCTTGAGTTTGTCCATTTTCATCTCACATTATTTTACATACATTTTCCTAAATTTGTGTGTAAGCTTGCAGACCTTCATTTTACTTAAAAATTAAAAAAAAAAAGTTAACAAATGTTCCAGCCTCGCAATAACCATCTTTCACATGGACACTGAAAAGATCCGCAAATGGCTGTATGTGGTATGGAACAAGGACAGGGTGTTCGAACAGAGGTGCTTAAAGGAAGGCGCACAGGTAGGCCTCATGAAAAACAATATTTCATATGCTCTTTTAAATCACAATAATAGGCAGTGATTTGTCAGTTAGAGTGAGCTTGATAACGTTAAAGAATCCTTTTCATAGCATCACTTTCATATACTGTACATTAAGACAAATCCTTCTATGTTGAGTATTAGAATGACTTGATATTTGAGTGTATTCACAGCAAGACACCTGCAGACAACTTACAAAATGCAATAGTGCATTTGAGGGTTAGTTTTTCTAATGAAAATAGTTATTTGATGCATAGCCTACTAATTCTAACTGGAAAAATAAATTCCTACGACTTTTGTGAGTAAAATCCTTTTTCCAAAATTGATTTAGTTACATTTTTGTGAAGAGGTATGAGAGTTGTGATATGGATCATTTAATAGTAAAATCATTTAAGGGATCAATACATTTCTATATTGCTTCCCCAGTATCTGCATGAACCATCAGGCCAAGTGTTTTTGGTTGACCCTGCTGGACAGAAAGAGACGGAGGAATCGGAACACGTTGCATTCAAATTCAGGTCATAGTTATTCCATTGTACTGGATCTAATACATATTAGCATTTTACATACACTTATAAATGTAAGAATTTTTTATGACATACTGTGAAAAACTCTTGGCTGCTGGCTCTGTCACTTTCAGACATGCACAGAGCAGATTGAAATGGGAAGGGTAGCTCTTGACTTGAACCACAGGGGTTCTCTGTAAAGAGAGAGTATTCCAAAAGGGACAGACACACCCCTTGACTTTCAATTGGCACCCTTGACCTGCATGTATTCTATCCTGATTGACTCTGTGGTGCAGTCTGACTAAAGTGCCAGAGGTATGAGGAGAGACATCCTCCTTTGTATTTATGGGAACAAATATTTCCTAACACTTTGGATCCTATTCTTGGTCAGTTAGAAGACAAAATGCATTAATGCATTTTTTTTACTGTCCATGAGTAACCTCAACCTTGTGGGTATATGGCTGTTTGGGACAATAACGTGCCAACTCAATTCTACCACTGACTAGTCTCTCATGCCCCTATGAACGGGGACACAGAGCAATAGTTTTTCATCTAAACCAGACCTTTTTTGCTGGAGTACACTAACCCCTAATTGGGGCTCTTTTCTTGACACACAAGAAGATCAAAAAGTAGATTGTTGTAAGGGTGTATTACATCCTGTGCTGGCCCCATTGTCATATCTATTCTGGATTCTAGGTGTTAAAATCATAGCTGAAAAATGCCTCTATGTATGTGTATACATTTTCTGCCAAGACAGAACTGCCAAAGGGGGTGGAGTTGAAATTTACTGCAGAGACAGCCTGCAGAGTTCTGTCATGCTATCCAGGTTTGTGCCCAAACAGTTCGAGCTTCTACTTTTAAAAATCCACCTTTCCAGAAATTAGTCTCTCACTGTTGTCGCTTGTTACAGACCCCCCAGCTACGCCCTGGACACCATATGCGAATTACTTGCACCCCATTTATCTTCAGAGTTTGTACTGTTAGGTGACCTAAACTGGGATATGTTTAACACCCTGGACGTCCTACAATATAAACTAGATGGCCTCAATCTCACAAATTATCATGGCACCTACCAGGTACAACCCCAAATCCGTAACCTCGGGCACCCTCATAGATATCATCCTGACCAACCTGCCCTCTAAATACACCTCTGCTGTCTTCAACCAGGATCTCAGTGATCACTGCCTCATTGCCTGCATCCACCATGGGTCCGCGGTCAAACGACCACCCCCCATTGCTGTCAAACGCTCCCTAAAAAAAACCTCTGTGAGCAGGCCTTTCTAATCGACCTGGCCCGGGTATCATGGAAGGATATTGACCGCCTGGTTATTCTTTAAAAGTGCTTTCCTCACCATCATGAATAAGCATGCCCCATTCAAAAAAATGTAGAACGGGGAACAGATATTGCCCTTGGTTCACTCCAGACTTGACTGCCTTTGACCAGCACAAAAACATCCTGTGCCATACTGCATTAGCATCAAATAGCCCCCGCAATATGCAACTTTTCAGGGAAGTCAGGAACCAATATACACAGGCAGTTAGGAAAGCAAAGGCTAGTTGTTTCAAACAGAAATGTGCATCCTGTAGCACAAACTCCAAAAAGTTCTGGGACACTAAAGTCCATGGAGAATAAGAGCACCCCCTCCCAGCTGCCCACTGCACTGATGCTAGGAAACACTGTCACCACCGATAAATCTACGATTATCGAGAATTTCAAAAAGCATTTTTCTATGGCTGGCCTTTCGTTCCACCTGGCTACCCCTACCTCGGTCAACAGCTCTGCACCCCCCACAGCTACTTGCCCAAGACTCCCCCATTTCTCCTTCACCCAAATCCAGGTACCTGATGTTCTGAAAGAGCTGCAAAATCTGGACCCCTACAAATCAGCTGGGCTAGGCAATCTGGACCCTCTCTTTCTAAAATGATCTGCCGCAATTGTTGCAACCCCTATTACTAGCCTGCTCAACCTCTCTTTCGTATCGTCTGAGATCCCCAAAGTTTGGAAATCTGCCGCGGTCATCCCCCTCTTCAAAGGGGGTGACACTCTAGACCCAAACTGTTACAGACCTCTATCCATCCTACCCTTCCTTTCTAAGGTCTTTGAAAACCAAGTTAACAAACAGATCACCGACCATTTCGAATCCCACCGTACCTTGTCCACTATGCAATCTGGTTTCCGAGCTGGTCATGGGTGCACCTCAGCCACGCTCAAGGTCCTAAATGATATCATAATCGCCATCGACAAAAGACAATACTATGCAGCCGTCAACCTGGCCAAGGCTATCGACTCTGTCAATCACCACATTCTTATCAGCAGACTCAACAGCCTTGGTTTCTCAAATGACTGGCTCGCCTGGTTCACCAACTACTTCTCAGAGAGAGTTCAGTGTATCAAATCAGAGGGCCTGTTGTCCGGACCTCTGGAAGTCTCTATGGGGGTGCCACAGGGTTAAATTCTCAGGCCGACTCTTTTCTCTGTATATATCAATGATTTCGCTCGTGGCTGGTGATTCTCTGATGTACCTCTATGCAGATGACACCATTCTGTGTACTTCTGGCCCTTCTTTGGACACTGTGTTAACTAACCTCCAGACAAGCGTCAATACCATACAACTCTCTTTCCGTGGCCTCCAACGGCTCTTAAATGCAATTCAAAATAAATGCATGCTCTTCAACCGATCGCTGCTCGCACCTGCCCGCCTGACTAGCATCACTACTCTCTGGACGGTTCGGACTTGAATATGTGGACAACTACAAATAAATAGGGGTCTGGTTAGATTGTAAACTCTCCTTCCAGACTCACATTAAGCATCTCCAATCCAAAATAAAATCTAGAATCGGCTTCCTATTTCGCAACAAAACATCCTCCACTCATGCTGCCAAACATACCCTGGTAAAACTGACCATCTTACCGATCCTCGACTTCGGCGATGTCATTTACAAAATATCGTCCAACACTCTACTCAGCAAATTGGATGCTGTCTATCACAGTACCATCTGTTTCGTCACCAAAGCCCCATATCCTACCCACCACTGCGACCTGTATGCTCTCGTTGGCTGGCCCTCGCTTCACACTCGTAGCCAAACCCACTGGCTCCAGGTCATCTGTAAGTCCTTACTAGGTAAAGCCCTGCCTTATGTCAGCTCACTGGTCACCATAGCAGCTGGAGACTCATATATTCCTCACTATATTTAAGCATCAGCTATCAGAGCAGCTTACAGATCATTGCACCTGTACATAGCCCATCTGTAAATAGCCCATCCAACTACCTCATCCCCATATTGTTATTTTTATTTTTTTTCCCCCCAGTATCTCTACTTGCACATTAATGTTCTGCATATCTATCACTCCAGTGTTTATTTGCGAAATTGTAATTATTTCCCCACTACGGCCTATTTATTGCCTTACCTCCCTAATCTTACTTCATTTGCACACACTGTATATAGGCTTGTCTATTGTGTTATTGACTGTACGTTCGTTTACTCCATTTGTAACTCTGTTGTTGGTGTCACACTGCTTTGCTTTATCTTGGCCAGGTCGCAGTTGTAAAAGAGAACTTGTTGTCAACTGGCTTTACTGGTTAAATAAAAGGGGAAATAAAAAAAAAACATTAAAAAAATATATACTATATGTGGGAATGTCTTATGTCTGTAATACATGTAGTGTTGGTAAATGGAATAATCCTCAACTGCATATATCATAATACTTCTATTTGCAATAGCAATGTATGTTCAACAACTGACATTTTCAGATATTATTTTGACAAATACACTTTGGTGCTTACAATTCATTCTCTATTGTCATAGATTTGGTGGGCACTGTCATCTGTGATATGACTATTTAAGCATGTACTGATGGAATTGTCACTTAATATTTTTTTTCTTAAAGTCTACAAACGCTCTACATTTATTCACTCTGTGATAGGGTTGGATCCTATATGCTACATTTATTATTGTCCTGGAAATGGTTCCGTGCCTATAATTTAGGCTGTGTGTAGAAGGGGGCATAAAGGAAATGATCTCTACTACTAAATTACTACCAGATTATAGTGATAAGGAAAACAGCATACAAATTTGGCCTGTGTATTAATTTGCCTATAACTAATCAGAATTCCATTATGTTTACATTACAAAAAGAGTACTCCAAAATGAGAAGATCCTGCCATGGAAAAAACAACTGGGTGGACATAAAGTGTGAAGGAGGGGAAATAACTCACCACGCAGCAGGACACCTTCAGCTGTGGGGTCTTTATAATGCAGGTTTGAAAGTTCACTTTTCAATAATGAATGGTTAGCTGTTCAATAATGAATGGTTAGCTGTTATGTGACAATTAGTTAAAAATAAAAAGATTTGATGTAGATGGCCTGTAAAGCTTCCAGATTTAAGTCAAATAGCATGAGATGAAAGTAGACAAACAGAGTGAGCGATATGAAGGCATAGTCAGTGGACATTCTGAACCTGGTTTGAGGTCATTAGGTCACATGACCAAGGAGCTATTGAAATTCTACTTTGAGAAATTCATGTAAAATCATGTGAGATGAAAATGGACAAACTGAAGGGTGTGCTATATGTAGGCCCACTGAGTGGCTATTCTGAACCTTGTTTGAAGCCACTAGGTCACATGACTAAGGAGCTATTGAAGTTTTACATTTTGAAAAATTCATGTAAAAATGTGTGAGATGAAAATGGACAAACTAAAGGGTGTGCAATATAGAAGGGTAGTTAGTGGACATTCTGAACCTGGTTTGAGTCCAGTAGGTCATATGATTAATTTTTATTCTGAACTGGAATAAACTGTGTGTTTGCCTCAAAAGTATCTTGCTTCAAACAGTTTATTCCAGTTCAGAATAAAAATGACTTGTATTTTAACAGCAACGGTTCCAACAAGAAATTCTACAGTAGGCCTGATCATTTTTCATCTTCATCTGTACTGTTACTTAGGGTTGCACTATCAGTAGCTAGATACCTTGTTTTGGCTAACGTTAGCCATTAGCTGTGTAAAAAGCCAGGGGATTGTTTAAAAGAGAAACTCACATATACTACTATGAGATAGCACTCCCAATGCCTTGCTATACTGCACCGCTGTAACGCTGCGTTGTGTGTGGTTGATAGAGACTATACACATGGACTTTGGAGATCAGGTAGTTTTAATCAAGCCAAACTCACTCTCTGCATCCTGCATCTGCATCCAAAAGGAAATAAAACATTTGTAGAGCACATATGTTCTGAGAATTGTCGCCTCTTTCTACAACAGATGCACAGGAGGAGGGACTGGGATGATTCGAGGAGCTAGCCATCGTTCACACATACAATAGCCTGCTAATACCTTAGCTAGCTATTAACCACATGTTGAATTCAGAATATTGACATCATCCTAAAAAGTACAATTACAAGTGCATCTTAACAATACCATCCACTTATGAGTAACCTCTAAATATACATCATTATTAATGAACAAAACACTGTGTGTATGACTTTGTACTTAAAAGAATCAAACTTTTCTGAAGACAGAAAAAGCGTGCCTACCTCTCAGTGCATCAAAATGATTTGAGCACGAGCACGCCGGGCAAAACGTAAGTACACACTCCCCTTCTCCCAGGATGCAGGCATGCATAACAAATCAACACAACATATTGATATATGAACCTGGTGAAATTCACATAGTACTTTAACAACTGTTACATTAGCTGAGTTACTGTTTCCTGGAGCATTCGGTCCTGTTCTGAAAGAATTCCCTGGGTATACCGTCATACTGTGGATGTATGGTCAGGACGTGTGTCCTTATACGAATTTGTTAGTTTTGATTGACTCATTACTAAGCACTTCCCAGCACAAAACACTTTGAGGGAGCTCCTCGTTAATTCTCAAAGTTTGTATGAAAGAGAGAAACTCATCGGTGTATTGGCTTTTAATGACGATTGAGTTCAGTCATAATTTGTTTCGAGCATGAGTCCATTTGGCGAGTGGGAATGACAAATCAGTGGCTTACAGCGCATCATCTGCTGTTGAACGACAGCGCTGCAGCGTGTGTCACGGAGTGTCTTCAAGAAAACTCCACGATTCCCACCATTAACAGGTCCGCGACCCATACTTTAAGGCTGCTTTACAGCAACACTCACCAGTACCTTGAAGGGGGTAGTCCCTGCTGATGGTGAAGATGACAATCTTAGCGTAGGCCACGGTCTTGCTCCCGCGGTGGTCATTCTGCACGGTCACCTTGACCGGCAACAGGCACGGATTCTGGTTGCACAGCGCCACCAACTGGTACACAAAAGTCCCCTGGTAGCCAAACCGGTGCCCGTCGAAGGTACAGTTGAAGTCGGAAGTTTACATACACCTTAGCCAAATACATTTAAACAATTCCTGACATTTAATCCTAGTAAAAGTTCCCTGGTTTAGGTCAGTTAGGATCACCACTTTATTTTAAGAATGTGAAATGTCAGAATAAAAACATAGAGAATTATTTATTTCAGCTTTTATTTCTTTGATCACATTCCCAGTGGGTCGGCAGTTTACATACACTCAATTAGTATTTAGTAGCATTGCCTTTAAATTGTTTAACTTGGGTCAAACGTTCTGGGGAGGCTTCCATAAGCTTCCCACAATAAATTGGGTGAATTTTGGCCCATTCCTCCTGACAGAGCTGGTGGAACTGAGTCAGATTTGTAACTGAGTCAGCTTTTTCAGTTCTGTCCACAAATGTTCTTTAGGATTTAAGTCTGGGCTTGGTGATGGCCACTCCAATACCTTGACTTTGTAGTCCTTAAGCCATAACTTTGGAAGTATGCTTGGGGTCATTGTCCATTTGGAAGACCCATTTCCGACCAAGCTTTAACTTCCTGACTGATGTCTTGAGATGTTGCTTCAATATATCCACATAATTTTCCTCCCTCATGACGCCATCTATTTTGTGAAGTGCACCAGTCCCTCCTGCAGCAAAACACCTCCAGAACATGATGCTGCCACCCCCGAGCTTCACGGTTGGGATGGTGTTATTTGGCTTGCAAGCCTCCCCTTTCCCTCCAAACATAACGACGGTCATTATGGCCAAACAGTTCTATTTTTGTTTCATCAGACCAGAGGACATTTCTCCAAAAAGTATGATCTTTGTCCCCATGTGCAGTTGCAAACCATAGTCTGGCTTTTCTATGGTGGTTTTGGAGCAGTGGCTTCTTCCTTGCTGAGGGGCCATTCTGGTTATGTCGATATAGGACTCGTTTTACTGTGGATATAGATACTTTTGTACCCGTTTCTTCCAGCCTCTTCACAAGGTCCTTTGCTATTGTTCCGGGATTGATTTGCACTTTTCGCATCAAAGTACGTCATCTCTAGGAGACAGAACTCATCTCCTTCCTGAGCGTTATGACAGCTGCGTGGTCCCATGGTGTTTATACTTGAGTACTATTGTTTGTTCAGATGAAGGTGGTACCTTCAGGCATTTGGAAATTGCTCCCAAGGATGATCCACTTGTGGAGTTCTACAAAAAAAATTCTGAAGTCTTGGCTGATTTCTTTTGATTTTCCCATGAAGTCAAACAAAGAGGCACTGAGTTAAAAGGTAGGCCTTGAAATACATCCACAGGTACACCTCCAATTGACTACAATTATGTCAACTAGCCTAACAGAAGCTTCTAAAGCCATGACATACTTTTCTGGAATTTTTCAAGCTGTTTAAAGGCACCGTCAACTTAGTGTATGTAAACTTCTTACCCACTGGAATTATGATACAGTGAAATAATCTGTCTGTAAACAATTGTTGGAAAAATGACTTGTGTCATGCACAAAGTCGATGTCCTAACCGACTTGCCAAAACGATAGTTTGTGAACAAGACATTTGTGGAGTGGTTGAAAAACGAGTTTTAATGACTCCAACCTAAGTGTATGTAAACTTCCGACTTCAACTGTAGGTAACATTGTTTTTACTGAAGCTATATCTGTACAGCATACACTGAGTGACTCAAACATTAGGATCACCTTCCTAATATTGAGTTACACTGCCCCCTTTTTCCCTCAGAACAGTCTCAAGTCAATTGGGGCATGGACTCTACAAAGTAGATGTCCGAACCGACTTGCCAAAACTATAGTTTGTTAACAAGAAAATTGTGGAGTGGTTTTAATGAAACTCAAGTGTTTTGGAACTTCTGACTTCAACTGTATGTATGTATTCATGAGTAATCAACGACACACAAATAACACATTTCTCATTTGTGGGTTGTTGTCTTCGTTTAATGCATGTATAGCCTTACGGAGCTTCACGTTCGTTTTTGTTGTATATTGTTTTGTTGGCGACATTTAAAAATAAAGAAAAATGAACCCTCACCACGCTGCACCTTGGTCCGGTCATTTTCAAGACGACGTTCGTGACAATTTAGTTATTCTTTTATTTGACCTTTATTTAACCAGGTAGGCCAGTTGAGAACACGTTCTCATTTACAACTGCGACCTGGCCAAGATATAGCAAAGCAGTGCAACAAAACAACAGAGTTCCACATGGGATAAACAAACATACAGTCAATAACACAATAGAAAAGGTCTATGTACAGTGTGTGCAAATGTAGTATGATTAGGGAGGAAAGGCAATAAATAGGCCATAGAGGTGAAATAATTATAATTTATCATTAACACTGAAGTGATAGATGTACTGCTGATGATGATGATGATGATAATGTGCAAGTAGAGATACTGGGGTGCAAAAGAGCAACAAAAAAGACAATATGGGGATGAGGTAGTTGGGTGTGCTCTTTACAGATGGACTGTGTACAGGTACAGTGATCGGTAAGCTGCTCTGACAGCTGATGCTTACCGTTAGGGAGGGAGATATAAGACTCTAGCTTCAGTGATTTTTGAAAATCGTTCCAGTCATTGGCAGCAGAGAACTGGAAGGAAAGGCAGCCAAAGCAGGAGTTGGCTATGGGGATGACCAGTGAAATATACCTGCTGGAGCGCATGCTACGGATGGGTGTTGCTATGGTGACCAATGAGTTGATATAATGCGAGTCTTTACCTAACAAAGACGTGGATGACCTGGAGCCAGTGGGTTTGGTAACAAATATGTAGCGAGGGCCAGCCAACGAGAGCATACAGGTTGCAGTGTTGGGTATTATATGGGGCTTTGGTGACGAAACGGATGGCACTGTGATCCAATTTGCTGAGTATAGTGTTGGAGGCTATTTTTGTTAATGACATCGCCGAAGTCAAGGATCGGTAGGATAGTCAGTTTTATGAGGGTATGTTTGGCAGCATGAGTAAAGGAGGCTTTGTTTGCGAAATAGGAAGCCGATTCTAGATTCCATGTTGGATTGGAGATGCTTAATGTGGGTCTGGAAGGAGAGTTTATAGTCTAACCAGACACCTAGGTATTTGTAGTTGTCCACATATTCTAAGTCAGAACCGTCCAGAGTAGTGATGCTAGTTGGGCAGGTGGGTGCAGGCAGGAATCGGTTGAAGAGCATGCTTTTAGATTTACTAGCATTTTTTAAGCAGTTGGAGGCCAAGGAAGGAGTGTTGTATGGCATTGAAGCTGGTTTGGAGGTTTGTTAACACCGTGTCCAAAGAAGGGCCAAATGTATACAGAATGGTGTCGTCTGCATAGAGATGGATTAGAGAATCACCCGCAGCAAGAGCGACATCGTTGATACATACAGAGAAGAGTCAGCCCGAGAACTGAACCCTGCCGTACCCCATAGAGACTGCCAGAGGTCCGGACAACAGGCCTTCCGATTTGACACACTGAACTCTATCTGAGAAGTAGTTGGTGAACCAGGAGAGGCAGTCATTTGAGAAACCAAGTCTGTTGAGTCTACCGATAAGAATGCGGTGATTGACAGAGTCGAAAGCCTTGGCCAGGTCGATGAAGACGGCAGCACAATACTGTCTTTTATCGATGGCGGTTATTATATCGTTTAGTACCTTGAGCGTGGCTGAGGTGCACCCATTATCAGCTCAAAAACCGGATTGCAAAGCGAAGAAGATACGGTGGGATTCGAAATGGTCAGTGATCTGTTTGTTAACTTGGCTTTCAAAGACTTTAGAAAGGCAGGGCAGGATGGATATAGGTCTATAACAGTTTGGGTTTAGAGTGTCACCCCCTTTGAAGAGGGGGATGACCACGGCAGCTTTCCAATCTTTAGGGATCTCGGATGATATGAAAGAGAGGTTGAACATACTGGTAATGGGGTTGCAACAATGGAGGCGAATAATTTTAGAAAGAGAGGGTCCAGTCTGGCCCAGCTGATTTGTAGGGGTCCAGGTTTTGCAGCTCTTTCAGAACATCTGGATTTGGGTGAAGGAGAAGCTGGGGAGGCTTGGGAAAGTAGCTGCAGGGGGTACGGAACTGTTGGCCGGGGTTGGGGTAGCCAGGAGGAAAGCATGGCCAGCTGTAGAGAAATGCTGATTGAAATTTCTGATTATCATGGATTTATCGCTGGTGACCGTGTTGCCTAGCCTAGGTGCAGTGGGCAACTGGGAAGAGGTGCTCTTGTTCTGCATGGACTTTACAGTGTCCCAAACATTTGAGTTAGAGCTACAGGATAAAAATTTCTGTTTGAAAAAGTTAGCCTTTGCTTTCCTGACTGACTCTGTGTATTAGTTCCTGACTTCCCTGAACAGTTGCATATCGCGGGGACTATTCGATGCTATTGCAGTCCGCCACAGGATGTTTTTTTGCTGGTCAAGGGCAGTCAGGTCTGGAGTGAACCAAGGGCTTTATTTGTTCTTAGTTCTACATTTTTTGAAAGGGGCATGTTTATTTAGGATGGTGAGGTGTCTGGCTCAGGGCTCAGAGCTAGCTTCGGGGCTGGGTCACTCAGTGACAGCTAGATAGCTGTGATGATCAATGGTCCAGGGTTTACGGCAGGAATCCGGCGTTGTAGTGGAGAAAAACAGTTAGAGGCTGGCAGGTATTATCCAGGCTAAAGAACAGAGCAGTGGCTAACAATGACTAAATAGCTAGTAGCTAAGTAGCTGGATAGCATCTGATGCAAGTTTTGACTATAAGGTCTAAAGGAAATAGCAGATCCGTGTCACATTGAGTGAGGCGGGTTACCGGAAAAATACATTGAAATATATACAAAAAATACGAGAGGACGACAAACCACGTCTGCACTGTTACGCCATCTTGGATCAGTACAGCCACACTGCTCTGGACGCACACACCCCTTCTGGACGAAGCCGGCATTACAAAAGCAGCCCTGCACACAGATCTGGATGTACATTGTGGAGTTAGACTCACAGGTGTGTGGATAGGCTGAGCCACAGTCATCATAGTAGCTGACCACTGGACAGATCACATCTGGGGAGAGAAATCAATTTGAGATGTATTATTCTGTAAATAAGAAAGACATCCTAGTATATGTACTCCAGCGAAGGAAGTGAATGTAGTACAGGGTTGTCCATATTTCCAGTCCTCTCCATATTAACTTAGCCTAACAGTCCATATTGCTGACTACAGTAGATGACTAAGCTGGTGCAGGGACCAGAGCAGTAATGTTACCTACTGTACCTATGCTGTGGTAGCCGATGACTTCATTTGAGACAGTGCAAACATGATGGTCAGGGCAAGCGAATGGTTCACAGACCAGGGAAGCCCCACAGTGGCAGATCATAGAGAGCGGGCTTCTCCAGAATTGCACTGAGGCCAAGAATAAAGACACAGGTTTAAATAAACAAACTATACCCAGTAATTAAACATTGCCAGTTCAACCATAGCATATACTTATGTCTTTGATATGCATGATGTGCTGTTTGAGTGAGTTTTTATTTTATACTTAAACAGGGAAGTATATTGAGATCGCATTTCAATATTTGAATAGTCAGCTCTGCTTATTCCATCAATTGGCTTTTCTATAAACGTACCTAAACCTCCTCCTGTCCTGACAGCAGCCACACTGTCCTGATGGCATGCAGGCCTGACCATTGGTCACATTGGCACCCCTCCTCACAGCCATCTGGGCACGGCACAGACCCCGCTTCTCCAGGGCACAGCCAGGAACAGGCGTTGGCACACAGGCTGTTGTGCCTGAACTAGGGGCAATGAGCTGAGGAATACAATTTTCATGATTAATACATGCATTTGTAAATAGGACCAGATTTAAACAGATCTCCAGTGAAGACCTAGATGACTAATTAGACATTTATGGCATCTTGTTCGCCTTCATTCGTGAAAATATACATTTAGCTTAAGTTTCCGTATTCTAATTATTAAAGGGCAATCAACAGAGTTTTATAGATTGAATGCATTGTGAGGGCCACATTTGGGCAATATGATGCCATTTTCTGTCAGCATGGTTCCTCCATGGGCCCACCTTGACCCCCGCCTCCTAACACTCCACATGATAAGCCTGCAGCTGCTCACACAGCGGCTGCTGGGTCTGGTTCCCTACCACACACAGGTCAGCCATGCAGTGGGAGTAGTGGGTCTGTGACTGGACTACAGAGTGACAGGGGGAGATGGGCAGTATCTGCACCAAACTACATAAAACATTAATTCTGATGGTGAAACCCATCCTTTACCTGAACCTCTTCAAGATGGTCAGAGAACCATCTGATGACCATGTGTATTTCCCAGGATGTATTCTCACTGCCATGACACAGAGCCACCAAACTCCTCCACAGTTTTAGAGTGCAGCTGGCAGGTACTGAGCAGCATGTTGTCACATGTCCCATGGAACTCAAATGCACGGCACACATCTCTTCTCACAGGACAACACCAGGTACTCTGCATGGTGGAAGTGGCCACAGTCCTCGGGTTGGACACCGGGGGAGCCACTGAGCATCAGGCCTGGTTCACAGAAGCAGTTCCCCAAGTGGTCTGCAGGCAGCGCCACAGTTTTGTTGAGCAAACCGTCGCAGATGAGAGTAAGACCAGAGGAGTGTTAGGTGTAGCTTGTGTCTTTTGGACAGGCTCTGTCTGTGAAGGGAGAATGACGTTGTTTAGTTCTGATACAGTGAATAGGCATGAGTGATTTTGGCTCCACTGGGAAAATCAATTGTGTTACTCCCATCTAGTGGTAAAGAGGCAGCAGACGCACCGGCCTGAATTATAGTAACCATTTACTAAACAAGCACCTGCTATTTATTTTCAGCCTTATAAAACCCATCAACGTCTTAGCTGGAGAATAAACTGCAATAAAAAAATACATAAATGCAGAAAATGGGGCTCCTCCGGGCTTGAACCTCAGCACCGTCCATCTTACAGGCTTCAGCGTATTCAGCCAGCCACCTACATAGAGCAAGCTGGTGGTCTTTGTGATGACACAGAGGTCACCAATGCAGCAGTTGAAGAATCCAGCTGGGTCCACTTTGACTTGATAGTCTCAGAAAGATATGCTGACCTACAAAATCTTCCCACACACCCCTGAGCTGGAGTAGAGGGCCAGCTGCTCTGGGGAACATTTCGGACAGTTTCCAAAGCCGGGGTCCACACCATGGGTCGTCTCCATTCTTCCACAAATTCTAGAACTCTGTGGAAACCCACCCTGTAAGCCTATCAGCAGGGTCAGAGTTCTAGTTGCCACACAGGCCGCAGGTGGGGTTGGAATATTTTCCAGAGAGAATGATGGCGATATTTGCCTTTACTCTCAAGCTGATGGAGACGCCTCAGTCTGTGTGGATGTAGATGATCAGACCAACAGAATGAGCCACTGTGGAGGGACTGAAGAGGAAGGGCATGTTCTTCTGTACTCCATACACCTGTAGGGGGAGGAAACCCTGCACTCAAATGTTTCAGAATGATGACTTTAACAGGCCCATTCACAGATTAGGGCTGGAATTTCTGCCTGAAGTGTCAAATCGGATATACCCCTTTCATATATAAACACACAATGACTGAAAAACAGTTTGGTCAAAGACGCCACAAATAAATCAGCCTATTGTCAGCGTGCTTTGAATAGATGTAGGCTATACAGGAAATGTTTAATTGAACTATTAGCAATGTGAAAACCTACCTGTACAGTTTCATAATTGTATAATGGTAATCTCCACGATGGTGCCGTTCACCTTGACCAGTAAATTCATAGGAGAGTCTTGATGCCCGTCAGTCTGGACATGCACTTCAATTGGAGTCAGGCTATCCCTGTCCCCACACATTCCCACCAGCTGGTACCTATAGATGCCCTGGAAGTCATACACAACCTGGTCAAAGTTGGACAGGTGTTTGCTGCTCTGCCAGCATATCTGCCAGAGGTAAGCCATGCAGCCCCTGACCCCATCCTCACTTATACCACAGCTGCCACAGGAGGCCGGATGGCACAGGACCCGGTGGGTGCATGGCATACAGACACAGTGCTCAGCACAGTTGTCATGGGACCAGATGGGGTCATTGGCATGGTAGAGGAAGCCATTGTGTGTGCAGCCCACTGGGACACAGGACCATAGGCATCCCCCTCTAGAACAAAGACCTGGTCACACTGGCAGGTCTATACACAAGCCAGGGAACATGGGCTGGAGCTTAGGGGGTCCTCACAGGTGGCAGTGCAGGCTGAGCCACACAGCTCATATTGGCTGTGAACTGGACAATTCTCTCTTCCCTGAGAGAGGGAAGAGAGAATGATGGAGGGGGGGAGAGAACTACATGAGCACAAATTGCCGCCATGACACCATCTAGACCAGAGGTTCTCAAAATTTTTCCCCCAGGGGCCCCCCTTCCAACATTGGGGAACTCGCCTCTTGTAATTTAGTGGATTTAAAACTCATTGCCTTATTCTAGAATTGATTAAATTGTTATTTTTTTCATTAAATCTACACACAATACCCAATAATGACGGAGCAAAAACTGTTTAGATTTTTTTGCAAATTTATTAAAACATTTTTTTTTTAAGGAAATCATTTATATATGTTTTCCGACCCTTTACTCAGTACTTTGTTGAAGCACCTTCTGCAACTATTACAGCCTCAAGGCTTCATGGGTTTGACACTACAAGCTTGGCACACCTGTATTTGGGGAGTTTCTCCCATTCTTCTCTGCAGATCCTCTCATGCTCTGTCAGGTTGGAAGGGGAGCGTTGCTGCACAGCTATTTTCAAGTCTCTCCAGAGATGTTCGTTCAGGTTCAAGTCCGGGCTCTGGCTGGGCCACTCAAGGACAGTCAGACACTTGTCCCGAAGCCAAGACAATGCAGGAGTGGCTATGTGCTCATGGTCTTTGTCTTGTTGGAAGGTGAATTTTCGCCCCAGTCTGAGGTCCTGAACACCCTAGAGCAGGTTTTCATCAAGAATCTCTGTACTTTGCTCCGTTCATCTTTCCCTCGATCCTGACTATTCTCGCAGTCCCTGCCACTGAAAACATCCCCACAGCATGATACTGCCACCACCATGCTTCACCGTATGGATGGTGCCAGGTTTCCTCCAGATGTGACGCTAGGCATTTAGGCCAAATAGTTCAATATTGGTTTCATCAGACCAGAGAATCTTGTTTCTCATTGTCTGAGAGTCCCTTTTGTGCCTTTAAGCAAACTCCAAGCATGCTGTCATGCGCCTTTTACTGAGGAGTGGCTTATTTCTGCCCACTCTACCATAAAGGCCTGATTGGTGGAGTGCTGCAGAGATGGTTGTCCTTCTGGAAGGTTCTCCCATCTCCACAGTCGAACTCTGGAGCTCTGTCAGAGTGACCATCGGGGTCTTGGTCACCTCCCTGACCAAGGCCCTTCTCCCCCGATTCTTCAGTTTGGCTGGGCAGCCAGCTCTAGGAAGAGTTTTGGTTGAGTTTATTTTATTTTATTTTTACAGGGACAGTGCACATTAATCAATGTTTCAGTAAAAGTGCCGGTTTTAGCCAGCCGGCTAATTTTCAACCGCAGTCCCTGGGCAGGTTATTAAAAACAATTACAATATAGACAATAGCAACATAGGACAAGCAAGACATAGCATACAGACAGAGCAACGTAGAACAAAAAGCAACAAGACAAAATTCATAAAAGCAACAAAGTGTTTCCACACCTCACAAGCTACAGACAACAGACAACATGGAAAGCGGCAACACACAGCTAGGGACCATGTTAACAAATCTGATGGACCCTTAGCCATGTCTTCAAACATTTTGTGAAAGTGTGATATGTGGTGCAGTTATGTGTGTCTGATGGCTGTGTATTCCAGACATGGGAAGCTCTCACAGAGAAAACGGATTAACTAAAGGTGCTTTTCCTTAAGGGAACTATACAGTGACCTCTCATGGCAGACCTTGTGGATCTGCTGCCATATGTTTGGGTTTTATGTTTAACAAAAATACTGAGTGGAGGGGGAGCCAGGCCATTTAGGATCTTGAATACAAGATATGCATCGGTGTATTGCACAAGATATTCCCAACTCAGGAGCTCATGCTTTCTGAGGATGTAACAGTGATGATGGCTATTGGGCTTACTATCAAGCACTCTGAGAGCCTCTTTGTAGACAGACTGAATAGGTCTTAATGTTGTACAGCATGTTTGGGCCCAACTAGTCAAGCAGTATGTTAAGTGGGGGAGTATCATAGATTTGAAGTACAGTTTTGCTACCTCTGTAGTCAAACAATTTCGTATAAATCGGAAATTAGCTAGGTTGAATTTGGTTATTTGAATTACCTTTTTCACATGCTTTTTAAAAGAGAGGTTGGAATCAAGTATGATGCCAAGGTACTTAAAATCAGATACCACCTGGAGCTTCTCCCCTGACACATAGACATCTGGCTCAGTAGCATCTGTTGCCCTCTTTGTGAAGAACATGCAAACAGTTTTTTTCACATTGAGATTCAAACACGAGTCACTGAGCCACTTTGTAACCTGGACCATTACAGTAGTGAGTTCTTGTGCAGCTTGTCGTTTGCTCTTTGCATGCACATATATCACTGTATCATCTGCATACATTTGAACTTCAGACCCAGTACAGACAGAAGGCAGATCATTAATGTACAGGCTGAACAGGAGGGGCCCCAGTATTGACCCTTGGGGCACGCCCACATCATAGCTAAGAATGGGCGACAGCTCATTGCTCACTCTGACACACTGAGTTCTGCCTTCAAGGTATGATTTCATCCATCCCAAGACATCAGGGGAAAAGTTGAACTTGGACACTTTTGTGATGAGAATCTCATGGTTAAGAGTATCAAAAGCCTTCCTTAGGTCCAGAAACACAGCCCCAACAACGCCCTCTTTGTCCATCTTGGACTTCACATTTTCCAGAAGAAAGCAGTTGGCCGTTTCTGTGGAGTGTTTCGCTCTGAAGCCAAACTGCATGGAGTGTAATGTGAAGGGGCTGTTGTTGAGGTGGGTAATCAGTTGTTCTGCTTCACACTTTTCGACAACCTTTGACACCACTAATGGGCCTGTTGTTACTCACGTCAGCAGGGTCGCCTGATTTAAAGATGGCCGTTATTATGGCTGACTTCCATACCCTTGGAAACACCCCGAGACCAATAGATGTGTTGGTGACCTTAGTAATGGGGCCAATGAGGGACTCTTTGTAGTTTTTAAGAAAAGTAGAGTCCAGCCCAAACACATATTTGGCTTTAGAGTTCTTTAGTGAGCTAATCACCTTGTTCACCTTTGACTCAGAAACCTCCCTTATGATGAAGACAGGTTGAGAATCATTTACAAACACTGAGCCCAAGAAACCAGTGGAGGGGTTCTGTGTCAGTACCCTGACAGAGTCAATAAAGTAGGAATTGAAGGCTATTGCTATTTCGACTGCATCCTGTGTTAGATTGTTATTCACCATGAGTTCTAGTCTTTTTGCAGTGTTACTATGGTCTTTCCCTGTTAACTTTTTTAGATTCTCCCAGATCAGTTTAGAATATCCCTTTGCTTCACCAATTATGTTAATAAAAAAGTTTGCCTTGGCCTGTCTGATTTCTTTCATCACCTTATATCTCAACCTGGTAAACCTATGTCTGTCATGTTCTAATTTGGATCTTAGGACTATTTTTTAGAGCATAATCTCATTCTTTCATCAATTTCCAGATTTCTCCATTTAGCCAAGGAAGAGTGCTCTTTTGACCAGGTTTGGATTTGATTTTCTTTAGGAAACCATTTATTGTCGTCTGGATTGTGGATAGAAAAACTTGACTATCAGCTTTCACGTCTGTATAGGACAAGAGATCATTCCAGTTAATTCCCTTAATTGCGTTTTCAAAATAGCTTAATTCACATTTAGGTGTTCTTAGTTGATCCAGCTTTCTAACAGTAGAGAGGTTAAACCTGCTCTTAGACAGCTTTCTGGCTATAAGTGTCAGATTATGATCAGATAGCCCAGTAACCTCATTGAATGATTTAGTCACTCTCTCTGGTTTATTACTGAACACAAAATCAATCTGTGTTTTAGAGCAACAAGTCACCCTGGTTGGCCCTTTAACTAGCTGTGTAAGGTCAAAGGTATTAGTGATCCGTTTGAGGGTTTTTCTACAAAACTTGTCTTCATAATGAATGTTAAAATCTCCCATTAAGATGACCTCTTTCCAAAAGTCACATTCACTAAGCATGTTATTAAACTGATCAAAAAACACACTTTTGGTGGAAGGTGGCCTATACATTCCAATAAGGGTAAAAGACATTTGGGGAGACAGTGTAACGTTCAGGCCAAAACATTCTAGTTCATTATCACATGACCACTCAATTTGTTTACATCGGATATGTTCTTTAATGTAAATCATCACACCCCCTCCTCTTCCTTCAATCCTGTCTCTCCTGAAAACATTGTAGCCAATCACAATCAAAGCAGCATATGGAGAGTTTTTATGGAGTCTCTGAGAGGCAGAGGAAGTCAAGGTTGGAGTCTGTGAGTAGATATTGAATTTGATCACTTTTTGGAATGACACTACGAATGTTCAAGTCCCCCCTAGTAGTCCCTTGGGCTTAGCTCGTGGGTCCCAGATGACTCGAGAGTGATTGACACATTGAAAAATGTTAAATTTTCTGTGTTTTCTGACAGCTGGGTTTAGGCCGTTTTGTTTAGTTTTGATTATTGGCAGTTCAGTAGCGCAATTAACAATCCCTCCCGCCTGCACTGGATGCGGGGAACTAATTAAAACAGCTTGCGTACCAGAAGCAGAGTCAGGGATCGCATATAGCGACTTGGGTATGTTTGAAGAGTCCAAATCTATCCTGGAGCCGGGTGAGTCGAGAGAAACCATGGGACCATAGCACTCACCCACTTCCACAGTGGCGATAATCAGTGGACGAGGCCATCCACCGCTTTCCACTCCGGTGAGCATCGCTGGCTCGGTGATGTTGGGCCCAGGATTGAGGCTGGCTCGGTGATGTTGGGCCCAGGGTTGAGATGCACATCCCCGGAGAGCAGGAGGGTAGTGAACAGGTAGTTTAACAGTTTCCGATAAATGTTGGACTTGTGTTTGTTAAGCGGTTCAGTGGAATAGGGAGCGAGATAGACTTGGCCATTATTCAGAACATTATGGTACGCTGTGTACTGTCCTCTTCCGTAGAATGGTGAACCAATGTGTTTGGTGTTGATATTCTCCGGCAGTAGATTTGTGTCATCCCAGCAAGGAACGCACTGAGATTATCAGTAGAGCAGCTACATAACTGACAATCATGGCAGAGTACTGGAGATAAAACAAACAATTGTGCTTTGAATCTTTGCATGAGTTACTTAGCTGGGGTCGGCGTACACCTTATGGTTTAGATAAAATTACCGCATTCGAATGAGAAGCCGCACCACCCTGTCTTCCGTCCGCCATCTTGAAAAGGGTGTGGCCATTAATTGGTGGTTCCAAACTTCTTCCATTTAAGAATGGAGGCCACTGTGTTCTTTGGGACCTTCAATGCTGGAGCCATTTTTTGGTACCCTTTCCCAGATCTATGCCTCGACACAATCCTGTCAATTCCTTCAACCTCATGGCTTGGTATTTGCTCTGGCATGCACTGTCAGCTGTGGGACCTTAAACAGAAAGGTCTGTACCTTTCTAAATCATGTCCAATCAATTGAATTTACCACAATTGGGCTCCAATCAAGTTGTAGAAACATCTCAAGGATGATCAATGGAAACAGGATTCACCTCAAATCAAATCAAAGTTTATTTGTCACGTGTGCCGAATACAACAGGTGTGTGTGTGTGTGTGTGTGTGTGTGGGGGGGGGGGGTGTAGGTAAAGAAATAAAATGACATTTGAAAATAAGAGTAGCAAGGCTACATACAGACACCGGTTAGTCAGGCTTATTGAGGTAGTATGTACATGTAGGTATGGTTAAAGTGACTATGCATATATGATGAACAGAGAGTAGCAGTAGCGTAAAAAGAGGGGTTGGCGGATGGAGGGACACAATGCAGATAGCCTGGTTAGCCAATGTGCGGGAGCACTGGTTGGTCGGGTCAGTTGAGGTAGTAGGTACATGAATGAATAGTTAAAGTGACTATGCAACTAAGCTAAACAGAGAGTAGCAGAAGCGTAAAAGAGGGGTTGGGGGAGGCACACAATGCAAATAGTCCGGGTAACCATTTGGTTAGCTGTTCAGGAGACTTATGGCTTGGGGGTAAAAACTGTTGAGAACCCTTTTTGTCCTAGACTTGACACTCCGGTACCACTTGCCATGCAGTAGTAAAGAGAACAGTCTATGACTGGGGTGGCTGGGGTCTTTGACAATTTTTAGGGCCTTCCTCTGACACCGCCTGGTGTAGAGGTCCTGGATGGCATGTAGCTTTGCCCCAGTGATGTACTGGGCCATACACACTACCCTCTGAAGTGCCTTGCGGTCGGAGGGCAAGCAATTGCCGTACCAAGCAATGATGTAACCAGTCAGGATGCTCTCTATGTTGCACGCTTTGGTATGCGGAGATCATCGTCCTTGTTGCCATGGTTGTAACCACACACGTCAGAGCGGCTCTTGGGCAGGCTTACCAGGATGTAGTAGAACCAGTCGTATTTGACATGGAGGCCGAAGCTGGTGTCAACGACCGAGAACAGACTGCTCTGATGGACCTTCACCGAGCCAGAATGGAGAGTCACATGCAGGAGCCTTCTCTGGCCATTCACCTTCAGAGAGAGAAGAGAGAAAGGAGACAAAGGGTCATTTCAGAGTAGAGAGTTGATGTATTTCATGTTAACATTTACTTGTGTGGAATAATTCATATAATCAAATGTGTCAATAGGCAATGATTCATTAAAATGGCATCGGAACATGTGATTGGCAGCTCTCAAATTATGTGCAATCAACCCGAGTAAACATTACACTTCAGTCATTCCACTGAAACATAACTTATTTTTATCTTAATATAAATGATCTCCCTTCAAGGCTTTGTACAATTCTGTATTCTCAATTTTTCACCCAGTCTAGTTAAAATGCCATACCCTCTCGCCCTGACCTTAGTATTCTTTGTTTTCTTTATTATTTTGGTTAGGTCAGGGTGTGACATTTGTGATATGTGTGTTTTTGTCTTATTCTAGGGTGTTTGTACTGTCTAGGGTTTTTTGTAGATTTATGGGTTTGTTTTCATCTAGGTGTTTATGTTGGTCTATAGTTGCCTAGATTGGTTCTCAATTAGAGGCAGGTGTTTATCGTTGTCTCTGATTGGGAACCATATTTAGGCAGCCATCTGCTTTGGGTATTTTGTGGGTTATTGTCTATGTGTAGTTGCCTGTGTCTGCACTCGTTATCATAGCGTCTCGTTTGTTTCTGTTTTCTTCATTTAATAAAGAAGAATGTATTCTAACCACGCTGCGCTTTGGTCCCCCCCATACGACGATCGTGACGCATACAGACATGCACTTGAACTTGACATGAATTACTATTCAAACGCAGCCCATCATCCATCCAGAGAATGACCCAGTGAACTCTTATTACAAAAGGGATGTTAAACAATCACTCGGTGGAAAACAATTACAGAACGGTTGACAAATAGACATGCCCCGAGGAAAATCACTGCATGTCTATAGCCTGACTGACTTTATTGCAACATTATTTTGAATGTAAAGTGCATGTGTGTATTTGTAACGTACAGCCTATCTTGCCTCTCTGGATAACAATATCAAACAAGATAATATAAATCATAAGACAGTTATGTATATTCTTCTGTATATCAAATTATATATACAAGGGTGTCCTTGTACAAATTGAGCTGTAGTGCTTTAATAGATGGAAAGTGGTTCTGAGCATGGTCGTTTTTCTCCATGACCGAGAAGGGCTCTGCAGTACTGGCGTGGCTGCATTTCTGGACCAGATTGCAGTTTCCATAGTAGTTAAACTCCAGGCCATCAAAGGTGTAGTAGTGGTGGCCTCTGAGCACCCAGCTTTCTGGGCCAGGTCAACAGATTAAGGGCTTGGACTGGAAAGACAGGCGACAAGAATTAGGCTCGAGAGAATTCACGTAGATTTGATGACTACTGCAGTTGACAGTGTTCCTAATTGAATATATCAAAATTGTCCATTATTGTTGTGATTATTACAGTCTGTTCGTTTAAACTAGATGAATTATAAATGCGCTGACTTTTGGGTGGCATCAAACGTTCTGAACAGACATTCTAATCTGCACAGAGGAAAAGACTGCGCTGTTGGAATCTTGAGTTGAGGTATATTCAACCAGCAGTGTGATAGACATTGACATGCATTCCATTAGCTTCGGAACAATTGACAGGTTAATTAATTCTGAACAAGCTTCTGATTGACAATAACAATTCCACTAGCCCCTGTAGGCTATTATTCAAGATTTGGTGTAAAGTATGAGCAAAATAAACAAGATCATTGCCACCTCGGAGAATGAAAGCATTGAGGAAGTATGAATCATAGGTATATTATAAATCCTTGTAAATACGTCAGGCTGAATACATCCAATGTATAACGGAACAAAAATATAAACGCAACATGAAACAAAGCTCATGAGGAAATCAGTCAATTTAAGTCAATTCATTAGGCCCTAATCTATAATTTCACATGACTGGGAATACAGATGTACCTTAACATTTTTTATATGGCCCTCAGGATCTCATGGTTTTTCTGTGCATCGACAATCAATAAAATGCAATTGTGTTTGTTGTCCGTAGCTTATGCCTTAGCTTATACCATAACCCCAATATGGGGCACTCTGTTCACAACGTGGACATCAGCAAACCGCTCGCTCACACCACAACATACACGTGGTCTGCGGTTGTGAGGCCGGTTGGACTGCCAAATTCTCTAAAACAACATTGGAGGTGGCTTATGATAGAGACCATTAAATTATCTGGCGACTGCTCGTGGACATTCCTGCAGTCAAAATTCCAATTGCATACTCCTAAACTTAAGACATCTGTGGCATTGTGTTATGTGATGAAACTGCACATTTTAGAGTGGTCTTTTATTGTCCCTAACACAAGGGGCACCTATGTAATGATCATGCTTTTTAATCAGCTTCTTGATCATCCATCCACCTGACAGGTATGGCATATCTTGGCAAAGGGGAAATGCTCACTAACAGGGATGTAAACAAGTGTCACAAAATGTGTGTATGGAACATTTCTGGGAACTTATTTCAGCTCAGGAAACATGGAACCAACACTTTACATTTTTCTTCAGTGGTACAACACCACAACTCAAAAAAAGCTAATCAGAGAAGTGGTTTAGTTCAAATAAACAACCAAGCCCTCCAAGTTTGGTAACTTTGGAGCTTCTGGGTGTGTCAGAGAATCCAGCTGACCAGCGGGACAGTGATTACCTTTCCCAACCCAGCCCAAGGAACAGTCAAGAAGGGTGCAGCTCGACCCTTAGGGCAGAGGCAGCCTCTCAGCGCAGGGAGCCAGGGGCGGAACATGTGCACCTCAGAGCACCCATCCAACCAGGAAACCTCCCCCTTCTGCAGAAGCACAATGAGTCAGTGTGTGTTTGTTATACAACCCTCCCTCCAACTGACACCCCACAAAGGTTTTGGAATTAGTCAAGCCCTGTACACAGGTGTAGTGACTAACATACAGTTCAGACATGAATCATTGGGCTGTTTGTGACAGCCTGGGCTAAATGAAGCATGGCACATTTTGATCTGTGGTGTAGTTGTGGCAACATGTCAGGGATTACAGCTGCATAAATTCAGGTTTGGGAATTGATGATAAATAATGTGTCATAATAAATGTGACAATGTGTCATTACTGACTACACCCTCAGAGTAAATCAAACCTCTAGTCTTGGAACATGATAAACCAGTCAAATGATCTGGTCATTTTGGAAATGCACCAATGACTACAACCAAGAAAATACATATTGGACAGAAATATAAACGCAACATGTAAAGTGTTGGTCCCATGTTTCATGAGCTGAAAAAAAGATCCCAGAAATGTTCTATATGCACAAAAAGCTTGTTTCTTTCAGATTGTGAAAACATCCATTTACATACCTGTTAGTGAGCAGTTCTTTGCCAAGAGAATCCACCTGACAGATGTGGCATATTAAGAAGCTGATTAAACAGCACAAAACAGGTTCACCTTGTGCTGGGGACAATATAAGGCCACTAAAACGTGCAGTTGTCACAACACCACAGATGTTTGTAGAGGGAGCAAGGAATTGGCATGCTGACTGCAGGAATGTCCACCAGAGCTGTTGCCAGAGAATGTGATGTTAATTTCTCTACCATAAGCTGCCTCCAACTTCGTTTCAGAAAGTGTCAGTACGTCCAACCAGCCTCACAATCGCAGACCACATGTAACCATGCCAGCCCAGGACCTCCACATCCATCTGAGACCAGACACCCAGACAGCTGATTAAACTGAGGAGAATTTCTTTCTGTAAAATTGTAACGGTTTTCATGCGGTGAAAGAGAGTTGGACCAAAATGCAGCGTGTAGATTGCGATCCATGTTTAATGAACAAACGTAAACACAAATCAATACAAATACTACAAAACAAAGAACGTAACGAAAACCGAAACAGCCTATACTAGTGTAAACTAACACAGAGACAGGAATAAGGACAATCACCCACAAAACACACAAAGAATATGGCTGCCTAAATATGGTTCCCAATCAGTGACAACGATAATCTCCTGACTCTGATTGAGAACCGCCTCAGGCAGCCATAGACTAACGCTAGACATCCCACAAAACCCCAAGACAAAAACACACCACAATAACCCATGTCACACCCTGGCCTGACCAGAATAAATGAAGGATAAACATAATATATTTCGACCAGGGCGTGACAAATAAAGCACTTTTGTGAGGAAAAACTAATTCTGATTAGCTGGGCCTAGCTCCTATGGCCCAATCATGGCTGTGCCCCTTCCCAGTCATGTGAAATTCATAGATTAGGGCCTATTTAATTTGATTTCAATTTAACTGTAACTCAGTAAAATCTTTGAAAATCTTGTATGTTGCGTTTGTATTTTTGTTCAGTATAGTTTGGGATTGGAAGCAAACCAGCTACACATAGAGTAATTTGGGAGTACAATACAAAGGCCAGTCTGACTGAACCATTAAACCTTTGCTTCTGCCAGTTCCACACACACACCTCATAGTAGCATCCAGTCTGGAATCAGCCACCCTGCTCAGGCTTGACACAGTGATCATGACTGAGCACATTACCCAGCCTCACACTGGCACCCATCCACACAAGTCGAAGGACTGGTGACCAAACCAGAAGTATTGGCACAGGTTTCAGGGCAGGCATTGGTCCACACCTTGTAGTGATAGTTCACTGTGCACGACATGGCTGTAAGGAGGGGAAAGACATTTAGTCTTTGTAAACATAATACATGTTGAATTCAGTTTTAAGCCAGAAAGGATCTTGCATCATCCACTTACAGCATTCGTCTCCCCTCCATGGCTAGACCTTGCCTGCGGCTTCATAAAATACAAACATAGATTTTTAAATTTTTTCTACCTTTATTTAACTAGGCAAGTCAGTTAAGAACAAATTCTTATTTTCAATGACAGCCTAGGAACAGTGGGTTAACTGCCTGTTCAGGGGCAGAATGACAGATTTGTACCGAGTCAGCTCGGGGATTCAAACTTGCAACCTTTCGGTTACTAGTCCAACACTCTAAACACTAGGCTACCCTGCCTCCCCAATAATCCTTCAGGCTGCCACAGTACTTTGCCATATCCCTTCAAGACACACACAGGGGCCTTTACACAGTTGTCCAAGAAAGGTTGTGGGTCTACCGTGGCGTGGCAGTCTCTGAATAGGCCAGCAGGAGCTGAGAGGACTCCACAGAAATGCTCCAACTTGAACTCAGCCGCCAAGATCCAGTTACACACTGGGCAGATGACCCCAGACAGAAAAACGTCACGGACCATCTGAGTTTCATCTGTAGCAGCGCTGTTGAAGTTTCAACACCAACCACATGCCTTGCCAGCGTAGGCAGGAGGAGATAACAGCTGTATGAAGTCAGGTCCACCGTACGTGATCACTGCCCCATTGTCCATTTCCACCTGTGTTGTCAGACCAGAAAGCACAGCAATGATACTCTCCTGGTGGACCGGAAGGTTCCAGGAAGCCCTTTTCACCTTGAGACAAAGTTCAGACCTGAAACATCACATCAACGTTTAAACAGATTTATTATAGCTCAAGACGAAAACTATCATTAGGATTAAGGCCGCTACTATAAAACACATCTCAACCATCCCCCTCTGCTGCGGTTCCACAGTCATTCAGTCCCTTGTACCTCAGGTGTAGCTGACCTTGCTGGATATATGAAAATGTATTTGCTCCATTCTTGGCATATGTCTGGTTTAGGAAATGGGGGCTTCTTGATATGCCCATATGGAGATCAAAGCTATGCCCATCATAGGTCCAAGTGCCTGCCTCCCACCACTTTGCACTTCCCTGAAACTGGCGCTGGATAGCAGTCACGGGGGCCATTTTGGATCCTACACTCTGTTCCACTGGAACAGGTGGTGTCAGTGCATGGTAGCTAGCCTTGACCGACAAGAGAAGCAACCTGGCAGTGATCATGGGAGTAAAACACTGCCTTGATCTTGTGGCACAAACCGTCAGAGGCAGCCGCACTCAGTGTTGGGGACACACTTCCCACCACTATGGAAGAACCCAGGTTTACACGAGACGCCACACAATTGTTGGGCACAGGGATGGAGCACAGGTTGTATTCAATGTTGGCTGGACAGTACAGACCTGTACAGGACATATGAAGGGACATTTAGCAAATGTATGGATTATGCAGAGGTTCACATCAACTGATTAGTTGAAATAGTCATCAATACAGAGCAAAAGGATTTATCAACTCAAACTACTTACCACAATAATCTGAAGCCCTCCATTCATCTATGTTTGCCCCTTCCTCCTGGCAAGCAGCGGTGTAAATTGAGAGAATCTGACAGGGCAGTCTGCTTGTCATTGTTGTAGCAGAGGTTGTAGACAGTTGTCAAAGGCAGCGTTTGGGGTTGACCATCCCGTGGCAGTTCTGGAACACTCCCTCGGTAGTCCCTGCCTAAATAGAGAGCCTGCTCCTGATGGGGCATTGGGGATTGTTCACAGTCGTCACATCCACACATTCAACAACGTTACTAGTTTCCCAGTGCCTCACAGCCATAGATGTCCCCGTCGTCTGTTAGATAGTCCTCTGGGTCCACGTTAAAGTTCCCACACAGGCCATAGAGTGAGCCAGAGAAGACCCTGGGCACTTGGACAGTCAGGAGGTTCCAGTTGTATGTGACCAGGACACCAAAGTCAGTCTCAATACACGTGGAGAGCTCTTCACTTTACCTTGGCTCAACACTGAGGGAAGGCTCAAAATAATCCCATTCACCTGAAACAAGATTGAGAAGTAGTCAAAACGGCATGTCCAAGACGAGGTGAAATTACAAATCTTATAGTACAGACAGTGAACTCTATTCAATATGCATCCAAAGCAGGCCAACTCACCACAACTACATCATCCCAGTAATGAGAGATCTCAATAGAGTAACCATGGACCAAAATATTGACCCTTCTGGAATAGAAGTGTTGGTGTCGTCCTTCTCATGTTCTGCGTCGCCACACTGAAACCAGGCAGGTCTCCCGAGCTAGGGAAGTGCCTCACCAGCTGGTACGCACAGGTGCCTTGGAAGACACACCTGTTCCCGTCAAAAATGGTGTAATGCCGATCCCCTTGAGCTGTGCACACCCTAAGCCCTTCCTTATGGTAGCCCAGCCAGAATCTTGCACACCTTGTCCTCCTGACACTGGGCCTGAACACAGGTGACATTCATGGAGGAAGGCTGGCAGGTGCACTGCTTCCGACACTGGCGGTCCATCCAGAACATCTCCTTGGGGAGGTAGTAGAGACCTTGATGGCTGCAGCCACACCTGCTGTCTGGGACACAATGGCTGCCACTGAGCAGATAGCCGTCCTTGCACTGGGAGGTAGCCGGCCTCTGACATATGTCAGAGTAGGCCTGCATCGACCTACAGACAGCAGAAGGAGCTCCATCAGCAGCACATTGGTCAGCCTTGCAGCTGCGGCCTTGCAGCAGCTACGTCCTGTTCAGGAACAACATGGACGCGGCTCTGCAGCAGCCTGAAACTGAACTCAATGCAGGTTTAGAGTTCACTTGGCCTGTACTGCACACAGGACATGGGGCGCGCAGTCCACTTTCCAGCGAAGCGCAAAGTCCACAGCCGCTACAGTTCCATCAGGGCTGGCAATGTCATTAGTTGCATTGTGGTTGTAGTGTCCACAGAGAACACACAGTGAACCAGACATCTCCGGTGCCACTTCCAATTCAAGGTTGTGATGCCAGTCATACCGCAGCATCAGGCCAAAGTCTGTTTCCAAGACAACGCTGGAGCTGCTATGGTTTAAAGGCAGAGAGCCGGCGGCCAGGGCTAGGGGCAGGTTCCTCTTCTGACTATTGATCTGCAAAAGCAACAAGACAGTATGGACATGTACTAGCCACAATCACGGAAAAGTGTTACTACTGACGAAGGTGCGGTAGTAAGAATCCCCTATACAGAGCAGATGTTAGACTCTGAAGCGAAGAAAGGCTTTCCGTCCTTCTTTACACACAGCTTGTGAAGTCCACAGTGCATCTACTCACAGGGATCTGCAGATACAAAAACAAAGTAGTCAGTGGTTATGTTGCCTGAAGAAACTACATTTTTTATTGTATTTTCTTAAAAAGGTTGAAAAGTGAAATTACCTATAGAGCCATGAGCTCGTCTCTAGTTGTAGTACATACCTTGTTTTTCACACATGGCTAGATAGTTCATGTTAACATTAGTCAGGGGAGGGAAAACAAAGTCAGACTCCAAGTTAGAAACTGGCTTCAGGTCAACAAGGTCGTAAGTGAAGTTGTCAATGTCCTGTTATGAGCATGTGTAACCTGTCGCGACACCTACAGACTTCAGAGAGCAAATCCCTGACAGGGTTTTGGAGCTGAACTCCAGCACCTATGTGGAGGATCAGGCTATAGGACTTTCCCATGTTAAATCTAAAATGAGGCTCATGACATTTCTTCAGTCTGAAAAAGCTATACATTGTACAAACACTAGTCGAGGAGAGCAGATCTTTTTTTTTATGGAACTAAATGTTGGAACATTGCATTTGCAGAAAAAGGATTACTGTCCCAGCTCACACTGCTCACCTGTAAGTAAAACCTACTGTATATGTTTCACGTCAAGCTAAGAGCACTGAGCAGTGTGCAAGTACTGGAAAACAGATAACACTATCAGGGCAGGTGTCAGATTGCACCTGGCTCAGCAGCCAATGAGAGAATTCAGAGCACAGTTCCTAGTTCCTGACCTCTGTGTAGTGTGCACCTGTGCGCACATTCTCAGGAAGCTCCCATGTTGCCAGGGATCACAACAACAGTGGAACAAAACATCGCAGTGGTCTCGAATCAACTCAGCACAGCTAGAAGTGTCAACACGACTTGAGGTGAGTGATGCTTTCCAGTATAAACTTAGATCATAGCAAGAGCCTTGATAAAGAGATGTCATCTGTAAGGCTAACTACATTACAATTATCCACTTTCAGCACTGTCTTGTATAATTTAGGCGGTGGGGCTGTGAAGAAACGGCTTTAGTATTTTTTGCATGAGCAATTAAATAAAACTCTGCAATACTTATTTTGTAAGAACACAGGTCCGTGTTTTCAATCAAGACTAGTTCAGGATTGACAGTCAACAAGGGGGTTATAATTCTTAAAGAGGGAGAACCACTACAGAAAAGCTTTGTTTTAATATGGACATCCCCTAAAGCATAGCCTACGGACAAAGGTGCTCTGTTAACAAGTATGTTCAATTTAAACCCTAACCTCAGTTAATGCGCTGCCAACAATCCTAAATAGCTTAGTTTTAATCAACACCAATGTGAATGAGACAGAGAGGAAAGAGAGGTGACTGTCTAAACTGTAGCTTCAACACTTTACATTCTGCATATCAAAAACCATTATAAGCTGCCAGACAATGCACTAATCTAGCACTGCTTGTCAGATGGCTGCAAGCTTCCATTGGAGGACTCATGACCACCTGATTAACCAATGGGAGAGAAGGGCCTAATTAGGAGTCTACGAAGGTGCCCCCAGCAATACCATGACATTAAATGGCACTATGCTAAGGGATAGAATATCCACTAGCCAGGGCAGGCTGGCACAATATCCAGGGAGGTCAATGTCTTCATTATCTCAAGAACTGAGACACAGGTAGCCCCACCTCACTAATAACACAAAACTATACAAATAGTTACTCAACTGTTGAGTCTTGAGTGGTTTAAGGGAGAGGCAACATAACAGTATGTTGCACATGTGAATTACATGAGATATTTCACAAGGTATTTCATGTTAGTTTACCCATGTTAGTTTACCTGCCCTTTCCCGATTATGTGCAGTCCCATTTTAAGTCTATTCAAGTGATACCTTTAAGTAAGGTAAATAGATAAAGGAATTTGTTCTTAACTGACTTGCCTAGTTAAATAAAAACATTTTTTTTTTAAATTAAATAATAAATTGATTATTAGTCTTGTAGCGTAGGGGCCCCATCTATCAAAAACATCTCAAGTAGCTATGGTATAACTTATTAATAAAAGGTTTACAACTCAGTATTGGCATACAGTAATTGGCCTGCATGTCAATCCAAGGCTTGGGCCAAGACCTATGACTTTTGTCTTGCATGATCAAACAGGATGATATTTCACTTGAGTCACAATGATGGGAATGACATGGGATGGCACACCTAACAGGTAAAGGCAGCATGAGGGAACCAGGCGTAGCCTTTTGGGGGTCCACACCTCATGGCCTCTTGACATGTCCAGTCAGTAATTCAGCCATTATTACTACAAGTTTAGATAGCTGGGTAAACGAATTTACCAATTTATACATACTTTTTTTATACCTGACACGGGCTAATTCAGTGATTCAAAACAATAGGAAACTACTGATGCCCAACCAAGTTTCAAAATTGCACCTTGTGTATTCTACTACTCTAACGCTCAACAGTAAGTTGAGACCCCGACTGAGTTCTTTACAAAAAAACACAAAAAAAACCAACTCAGCCGGGGCCCTAGGCGACCGCCTGTGTCACTGGTCCAGGGCCCACGAGGAAACACAGAAATTACCTGAAGGGCTCCATCAATCTACTATTTCAAGAGTTTTTCAATGACCTTGCACATAGAAGTCACATACACATTGTATGGAAATATACAACAGGCCAAGGCTTGCTAAACCATAAGAGAGATGCAGTACTTACATCTGGAACAGCAACATAAACGTAACTGTTCTGAACAAAAACAGTTGTTTAGTTGGATCAAATTAACAGAAAAACAACTGTATTTAAATGGTCGTATTTGCTGAAGAAATACGCTGCTAACCCCAAATTCACACACATGATCATCATTAATGATAATTGAAGCATTTGCACAGGTCGCCCAATTCTGATTGTTCTCTCACTAAGATCACATCAGATCTTTTCACTTTCAAAATAACAATTAGTGAGAAGAAAACGCAGCCATGGACTGAATTACAGTTGGTAACTGATCTACAAATAACCTTGCATTATAAATAACTATTCATTATTGTTTATAGATCAGTCAGACAGTGACACTTTGCCCACAATGCATCACGTATTTGATGCTCTCGAACACCGGTAAGGTGTTGAAAGCTGGCCCTAATTAGCCCAGATTTACAGATGAGTGTGAGCTCATGGAGGGAACAACATGACTACGTGTCACCCTGTAATACCTCTCTCTGTCGAAGAAGGGCTGTCAAATTGACTTCAATATTACAACCAAATGATAGCGCTTTCAATTCAGAACATTGCAAAGGAAAAAGAACTTCCAGACAACTGCTGCGCGCATATATGTCTGTGTATTGTGTAGGCCTAGGCTGACAGTAACACAAGGGGCTTTTTTCATATCTTCCCTGTAAAACATCTGCACAAACATGTCAATGACGTATTAGGGCTATTACTTTCTACTAAGCGATGTGACAAATCGCTAGTGAATTCCCTTTTTGTTTCGAACAAGTTCCCCTGAACTTGGCCCTTGCTGCATCACAGTGCATCCTGCCACCGGCGCGTGAACATCTTGCAGGTTCATTTTAGTCTCATAATAGCCTATTGTGAAACACAGCCAGTCGCACGGTGCAGAAAGTCAGTGTAGGTGAGTACCTTTTGAGTGGGCGGCAGACAGACCCAAATTTATAATTTTAAGACAACCCTATCATTTATAGACTATGACATTATAGAAGAGAGTATGGAAGTTGACAACATGAAAATGCTTTATTTAAAACATTTTTGTGTTATTTAAATATTTAGTTTAAATGGTCTTGCAATGTCTCGACACAAATTGAGTAAATGTCAGCTTGTGTTCTGTTGTTGGTTGTCTGGGGCTGATATATTAATACAAACATGATAAATTAGTCTACAGTAGCCTCAGTCTTGCCTACATAGGCCACCAGGAAACCTTTGCACAGATTCTGTAATGTGTTGGCTACCTGAACAAGGTGAACATCTTTTTGCATCTTTTATGATCATTTTCATATGAGATCAAAAACCTTGGTGAAAGTTGGAGGAAAGGGGATTATGGATTTCTACCTAGGCTAAATAGGCATATTGGTATGTGTTTTGTTGTCTTGGCAATATTGCTCTCAGTTGGAACAGAAACCATTCACCCTCCATGTGCACTGCAGTGTACTGTATTTTCTTCTGCACAGCTGCCAAGCAGAACGAGTTTGTCTTTATAACTATCTTATCAGACAACTAATGACTAAGATTGGGAATATTTTTTCCAACCACCAGGCAGGCTACTGAACCTAAGCATTGTTTGTGAGCTGTCCTAACTGTGTAATGATAATGAATCACAGAAAGTTCTCATACAAAAAGTGTATGGATTGAAACTCTGAAGCAGTTATAAAAATGTTGTATATTTATTCTCAAACACATAGTTGAGGTGATACTAGTGTTTTGTCAAGTTTGTTTATTAGCAGTCATTAACATTGGACCTATAGGCTGCTACCTGCCTCCCTGCCCTTTATATGATACACTCTATATAGTTACAGTAAAGCTACATTTGCAATTCAAATGTAAAGACTAGTCCCAAAAGGAAGCAGGTTTATGGTCTGAGCTTTTGACTATAACCAGTTGTGTTGATAAGGGCTGTTGCATCAGACAGATAAGGAGCGATCACACAGTCAGGCTTTATGACTTAGCATGAAACACAGACAAGGCAGTCATTTTCTCACTTCCTGTCTTGTACACACGTGTGTCTGGTGTGCCTGTGTGTGCCTGACCACATTTTTTTTCTCAGATCGAACAATTCCGTTTTTAGAGACCTTTAGTTCTACTATACTAACTCAAGTTTCCCCCCAAAGAGTTGTGGGGCCCCACATCAACATCAAATGGTTTAAACTTGGTGGGAGAAGTCTGTACACATAGCAGCCAAGGCAGAAGATTTCAAACATTTGTTTTAATCAAGTGTATTTCTGAGAGGCATGTGAGTCCCAGCTGTGAAGGTCTAGATTATGGAGAGGCTCGGATGAACATGGAATACTGAAATCCTTCAGTGGGCTTGAAACCTCAGGTTTTTCAATCTCACTGTCTAGGTCAGTGTTTACACTAGATTATTTTTCAGGCAGGATGCAAAGGCTCATAAGTCAATATACAAGTCTTCTAATAGTTTCAATTGAAATCACTTGAAGACTTCTTCTCTTAGGGAACAGAGCTAGGCTGAGGAGCCGGCCACAGCTTTACAGGTGTAGGGAAAACACTGGTCTGCTGTTGCATTAACAAAACAATGAACAGCAGCAGCATCTCTCCATCAGATGGCTGTTGAAGATGTTTTGTCTAATTGAATAGTATTAAAGTTTCCCTGAAAGAGACACAGTATAATCCTGTATAATACTGCTACGCAAGTTAGCGTGCCATAGGCCAACCACATCACATGTACATTGTGCTATACTTCAGTAATGGTGGTAGTGGCAGTCAGCACAGTGGCAATCATCATGTCAGAATCACTTCCTTAGTCTTGTGACTGTCTCAGGTGTCTGTTGTTCCTGTGGTCGGACGGACAGACAGAGAGACAGACAGATGCTAAGACAGACACTCAGGCAGACAGACAGCAGAATCTCGAGCCTTCTTAAAAATGTTCCATTTGGTTTTGCATGTCTGCAAAGGGATGGTCACATCTTCTCTGTGTACTTTGCTAATGTGGGTTTCATTTTTTCATTTGGTTCACACACGCAGCCAGCCCAATGCCACACTCTTATGTTGCCTGGTGCTGAATTGCTTCATGGCAACCTGTGTGCATGCTCTCAATAGCAGGTAATGTGCTCTGACTGTATTGTTTGTGTTTATGTGCGTATTTACGTGCTCCATAATTGCTATTTGTGGCCTGTTGCCATAGTGTAAGGGACATTTGTTGTTTATGGGTTCCAGAAAGAATCTATTTGCATTCAACTCACCTAGATAAACGTTTTCTGTGGAGGGGACAGTTGAGTAAACATTTCAATATGAATATTTTCTCCCTTCACTGAACAATAGAAAGCAGAGCTACCACATTTTGCAATTGAATGGCATTGAATAACAAATCATCTGGTAGCATTCTCTCTGTCTCTCCTTCTCCCTTTCCCCCTCTCTTGCTCACTTGGTTCATTCTGTCTGTTATTCTTTTGCTCTCTTTTTATATTTATGTCTGTTTGTTCTTACTGTGCTGTATGACAAACTTTTAATCTAGCTTCTCTCTCTCTCTCTCGCTCTGTCTCTCTCTCCCCTAATTTCTCAGCTATCTTAACACATCAGTGTTTTTTTCACTCACGTCAGTCATGACGGCAGTGTGTGTTCGTGAGAGACAGAGATAGTGGCATTTATTCACCTAGCTGCCTGTATGGAAATAATGTATGTATATGTCTGTGCACATTATTTTTATTTGTGTGTTTGTTGGATTATGTGGTAGTGTTGTTGGTGGGGAGTGTTATCATTCAGAATGAAACCCTGTAAACAAGATCAAGATGTTCTATGTGATGGGCTTAGCCAGTGAGGTATGCTGCTCTGCTCAACGTGCGTGTGTGCTGGGGAAAAAACACAAGGGAAACAAATGGCAGAAAAACTAGGCCAGTTGACAAAACACCTTTCCATGACAGACTGACCAGATTAATCCAGGTGAAAGCTATGATGCCTTATTGATGTACCTTGTTAAATTGACATCAATCCTTCTAAATGAAGGGGAGGAGACAGGTTACATAAGGACTTTTAAGGTTTGAGACAATTGAAACATGGATTGTGTATGTGTGCCATTCATACGGTGAAGGGGCAAGATTTAAGATTGAAGTGCTTTTGAACGGGTATAGTAGTAGGTGCCAGGCGCACCGGTTTGTGTGTCAAGAACTGCAGTTCTGCTGGGTTTGTCATACTCAACAGTTTCCTGTGTGTATCAAGAAGGGTCCACCACCCAAAGGGAAGTATTGGAGTCCACATGGGCCAGCATCCCTGTGGAATGCTTTTGACACCTTGTAGAATCCATGCCCTGACGAATTGAGACTGTTCTGAGGGAAGAAGGGGGAGTTAATATCAGGAAGGTGTTCCAAATGTTCTGTACACTACGTGTAGGTTGCAGAAGCAGCTTCCGCTTAGTGCTGCACTCTTGATTTAGGATGCATAGATTTATGATAGTCTATGATCTTTGTAGCTCTGTGGCTTCTGGGCAGGCCTCTTCTCTCTCCTTCATTGGGAGGCCACTGCTTATGATAAGGTGCATATTGGGGTCTAGTAAAATCCTGCATGGATACCAACGCAAATTCAATCGCCATTCAAATATACAAGAATATATTACCCAATGTAGAGAAATAAAACCATCTCGCAGGAGGCATTTTGATTCTAAGGCAATGGACTGTGTTGATAAATGTTTCCAAATTGTATCAGCTTATTATTTCACCCAAAGCATCTCTGACTAAACTAGATTGGATACAGAGGGAGATTTTATTTGGGGCTGCTACTTAGGTTGTTGAGAGATTTACTGCAGCCTTCTGTGAGGCGTGAGCAGAACGCAGCACACTGGTCTCCCTCTGAAATCAGTCGCTCTCCTGTCACCTGATTAACACCTTAAACTAACATATGTCTCCCTCCATGACCTGCTTATTCAAGCCTGGTAATTAAGAAGCCCAGTCCACGCATTTCTCCCTATCTCCCTCTGCGGCCCTCCAGGATGGTGATTTGTTTACCATGGCAGTGTGAAGACTTCTGGAGCCAAGGCGAACACGTACAAATGAGATTATAGCCCATAGACTCCCGATCCTCAGGTCTTTCTCAAGCATCAAATCCCCTGTTGAACTAGTGAACTGAGATGGAGGAGACTCAGTTACTCTCCACTCCCTCCCCCGCCACCACTATAGTCCTCCTCTCCCTCTTTCTTTTTACTGACTTCCCCTCACCATTATGGTTCAGGAGTCTATGGGCCACAATCTAATTTATACCTGTTGCCTTGACTCTTGAAGTCTTAACACTGCCATGGTAAACAAATGTACGGCAACACTGTCCTAACTGGAAGCTCAACTGGACTTCAGTAACATATTAATGGTGTAGAGGGCAGTGAGGATAGGGGGTAGGAGGATGGTGGAAACTCCTGGTGTACAGCCTGTCCAATGTCCCAACAATGCAGTTCACCTCCGTTCACTTCCCAGAGCCCTCACATAGTAGTGTAGTCATTAGCTAAAGGAAGTAGGGTCCCTGTACACAATGGGCATCGCTGACAATGAGAGGGAGGGCAGTAGCAGCAGTATTTGCTCCAGTTCTCTAAGGGGGAATTCTCCCACCACTCCAACCCTGGTTCCCTGGTAGAGCAGAGGCTTCTGGGCCCGTGCCAGGGAGCCGTGTTATATTTGAGCACCGAGGCGTCATCCGTCCAGTCGGACATAGACTAGGGAAGAGGTCATTCCCAAGCCTGGGCCCATTTTAAAAATACAGCCAATTGTACTGCGGCTGGCCAGCTGGTTGTCGAGGCTTTGTTTAGCTAGGAACAGCTGTGTTCCACATCTGTGTGTTGGGGAGATGAGCGAATAGAGGAATAGAACAGACTCTGTTCTGGGCCCGCTGCCACCAGGAAGTAGTGTGAGGTTTCTCAAGAAGGCGGCAGGAAAAACTCCCACTCACAGCCAGACAAAACGAATGTGACTGTTGGGCCATCTTCCAAAGTGGAGCCGACAGAAACTTCAATATTTGTTTAGTTACAAATAACTTTTTAGTGTCTAAACGGAGGGTGACAGAGTTTAATGGCTGACACGACGTAAATCCTAATGATTAATAATGGCTGGTTAGAACAAAGCACTGTGGCCTTACACACCATTCAAACCGTTACACACACACACACAGTACACATAATCACACAATACAAAATGTAAAAGTACATCGAGTCACACACAGTCCCACACCGTTACCCAGATGGAAGGGGAAAGTGTTTAAAAGGCAATTCATGCCAGCTGGCTGAGACTGAGTGTTTAGAGAGGGACAGGTTTACTTTCTGCTGAGCACTGGGAAACACAGTTTACATCCACCCCTACCCCTGAGACAAGATATACATCATCCTTTAACATCAGGGCAGTGCTTGTGCCACCTGTATGGAGTTGTGTCATCATGATAGTCTGTGTCGTTATTGCAGAAGATAAAGTTCCCGGTACCTGTCATTTTCCATTGACTACCTGTGGTTCTGAGGTAAACCTAAATGTTTGAGTAAACAGACAGCCTCAACAACAGACTATAGATGACTCTTTCACGCCATCTCACTTTCGCTTTTTCAAACTGGGAAGATTTTCATTTTCACACACATCAATAGCAGAATATTAATGACCAGAATTTATAACTTGGTTTCTTCTCTTCTCTCCCCTCCAGCATTGGAAGATGTTGCGATTACTGTTTCTGTGTTTGATTGTGACTCTGCAAGGAGCTGCTGGTACGTAACACATGTTCTCACCTTCCCACAATGCTCTGGCAGCAGACACTGAGACACTGACAAAGATCTAATCACACAGATCACCTTTTTATTGTTTTTATGCCTGTATGTGTTCCACACAAGAAATATACACCGTCTCTCTCTGAGTCCTATAGCTTCCAGGGATAGCAGAATATTACGTGGAAAACTGCTTAGAAGAACCTAGCCTGATACTTAAGATAGCCTGCAAAGTTCTGTCATACTTTTCAGGTCTATGCCCAAACCGTTCGAGCTTCTAATTTAAAAAATGAATCTCTCCAGAAATAATCCCTCACTGTTGTCGCCTGTTATAGACCCCTCTCAGCTCCCAGCTGTGCTCTGGACTCCATATGTGAATTGATTGCCCCCCATCTATCTTCAGAGTTCATTCTGTTAGATGACGGAAACTGGGATATGCTTAACAACTCGGTAGTCCTACAATCTAAACTAGATGCCCTCATTCTCACACAAATTATCAAGGAACCCACCAGGTACAACCCTAAATCTGTAAACATGGGCACCCTCATAGATATTATCCTCACCAACTTGCCCTCCAAATACACCTCTGCTGTTTTCAATCAGGATCTCAGTGATCACTGCCTCATTGCCTGCATCCGCCATGGGTCCGTGGTCAAACGACCACCCCTCATTACTGTCAAACGCTCCCTAAAAAACCTCTGTGAGCCTGGGTATACTGGAAAGATATTGACCTCATCCCGTCAGTCGTTCTTTAAAAGTAATTTCCTCACCATCCTAAATAAGCATGCCCCTTTCAAAATATGTAGAACTAAGAGCAGATAAAGCCCTTGGTTCACTCCAGACCTGACTGCCCTCGACCAGCACAAAAACATCCTGTGGCGGACTGCACTAGCATCGAATAGTCACCGCGATATGCAACTTTTCAGGGAAGTCAGGAACACGCACTCAGGCCGGCAAGCGAAGGCTAGCTTATTCAAACAGAAATTTGCATCCTGTAGCTCTAACTAAAAAAGTTTTGGGACACTGTAAAGTCCATGGAGAACAAGAGCCCCTCCTCCCAGCTGCCCACTGCACTGAGTCTAGGTAATACTGTCACCACCAATAAATCCACGATAATCGAGAATTTAAATAAGCATTTCTCTACGGCTGGCCATGCTTTCCTCCTGGCTACCCCAACCCCGGCCAACAGTTCCGTACCCCCTGCAGCTACTTTCCCAAGCCTCCCCAGCTTCTCCTTCACCCAAATCCAGATAGCAGATGTTTTGAAAGAGCTGCAAAACCTGGACCACTACAAATCAGCTGGGCTAGACAATCTGGACCCTCTCTTTCTAAAATTATCTGCCGCCATTGTTGCAACCCCTATTACCAGTCTGTTCAACCTCTCTTTCCTTTCATCCGCGATCCCTACAGATTGGAAAGCAGCTGCGTCATCCCCTTCTTCAAAGGGGGTGACAATCTAGACCCAAACTGTTATAGACCTATATCCATCCTGCCCTGCCATTCTAAAGTCTTCGAAAGCCAAGTTAATAAACAGATCATTGACCCTTTTGAATCCCACTGTACCTTCTCTGCTGTGCAATCCGGTTTCCGAGCTGGTTACGGGTACACCTCGACAATGCTCAAGGTACTAAACGATATAATAACCGCTATCGATAAAAGACAGTACTGTAGAGCCGTCTTCATCGACCTGGCCAAGGCTTTCAACTCTGTCAATCACCACATTCTTATCGGCAGACTCAACAGCCTTGGTTTCTCAAATGACTACCTCGCCTGGTTCAACAACTACTTCTCAGACAGAGTTCAGTTTGTCAAATCGGAGGGCTTGTTGTCCGGACCTCTGGCATTCTCTATGGGTGTATGACAGGGTTCAATTCTCGGGCCGACTCTTTTCTCTGTATATATCAATGATGTCGCTCTTGCTGCGGGTGATTCCCAGATCCACCTCTACGCAGACTACACCATTCTGTATACATCTGGCCCTTCTTTGGACACTGTGTTAACTCACCTCCAAGCGAGCTTCAATGCCATACAACACTCCTTCTGTGGCCTGCAACTGCTCTTAAACGCTAGTAAAATTAAATGCATGCTTTTCAAACGTTCGCTGTCCGCACCTGCCCACCAGCCCAGTATCAATACTCTGGGCGGTTCTGACTTAGAATATGTGGACAACTACAAATACCTAGGTGTCTGGCTAGACTGCAAACTCCCCTTCCAGACTCATATTAAACATCTCCAAAATAAAATCTAGAATCGGCTTCCTTTTTTGCAACAAAACCTCCTTTACCCACGCCGCCAAACATACCCTCGTAAAACTGACTATCCTACATATCCTCGACTTCGGCGATGCCATTTACAAAATAGCCTCCAACACTCTACTCAGCAAACTGGATGTGGTCTATCACAGTGCCATCCATTTTGTCACCAAAGCCCCTTATACCACCAACCACTGCGACCTGTATGCTCTAGTCGGCTGGCCCTCGCTACATATTCGTCGCCAGACCCACTGGCTCCAGGTCATCTATAAGTCTATGCTAGGTAAATCTCCGCCTTATCTCAGCTCACTGGTCATGATAACAACACCCACCCGTAGCCTGCTCTCCAGCAGGTATATTTCACTGGTCATCCAAAAAGCCAACACCTCTTTGGCTGCCTTTCCTTCCAGTTCTCTGTTGCCAATGACTGGAACGAATTGCAAAAATCACTGAGGCTGGAGACTTATATTCCCCTCACTAACTTTAAACATCAGCTATCTGAGCAGCTAACAGATCGCTGCAGCTGTACATAACCCATCTGTAAATAGCCCACCCAATCTACCTACCTCATCCCCATATTGTTTTTATTTACTTTTCTGCTCTTTTTCACACCAGTATTTCTATTTACACATCATCATCTACACATCTATCACTCCAGTATTAATTTGCTAAATTGTAATTACTTCGCTACTATGGCCTATTTATTGCCTTACCTCCTCACGCCATTTGCACACACTGTATATAGACTTTATTTTTTTCTATTGTGTTATTGACTGTACGCTTGTTTATTCCATGTGTAACTCTGCGTTGTTGTTTCTGTCGCACTGCTTTGCTTTATCTTGGCCAGGTCACAGTTGTAAATGAAAACTTGTTCTCAACTAGCCTACCTGGTTAAATAAAGGGGAAATATAAAAATTAAAGTATATGTTGAGGAAAGAATACACACACATTATATAAACCACAGTTCAACATAAAGAAGATATGAACCTGTGTATGCTACAGTAGTGTTTTACTATCTATCTACAGGTATAGTTAGTTATTTCCACAAAACTCTGAAACTGGTAATATTAAGATGGCTACCTTTACCATGAGCTAAATGCCCTAGCCACAGAAGTATGGAGTTCATGAGTGAGTATATCATTGAATGGATGGCAGCTCAATCATTCTGTATATCCCACAGTAGTAGTTCATAGGAGAGTAGCTCTGCTCCAGTGTAGTGCAGAGATGTAACGAACAACCTTAGTGATGTACAGTAAGAAGCTGCTGTGAGTTAATCTGGTCCCATCCTCCTGTCACGGTAGTTAAAAGAAGAGGTTCTCAATCAGAGACAACGACAGACAGCTGTCCCTAATTGAGAACCCTACCCAGCCAAAACATAGAAATATAAATAATAGAACATAGAATACCCACCCAAAATCACACCCTGGACGTGACACCTCCCCATCTCTATTCCCATACAGCTTCCTCAGAGGAGAGTGAAGGATCAGCAGACGCAGCAGGTATGGAATACATCTTCATCTGGAAACCAAAGGGGACAAAATCACAAGTAGCATGAAATCAGGAGTATATGAAAACATTTTCATAAATTTGACAAAAGTGATGATTATGTTTAGGAGTACCGTGATGATCCGATAATGTTCCATGAGTGAACCCTCAAATGAAGCACAGTAATATAACTACGGCTAATCTGTAAATGTAATACAAGCTACTTTATATTGATGCTGACTGGACTTTTCCAACTTCCTCTGTTCTGAATGTCCCACAGGTGGAGACGATGAAGATCTATTCAAGCAAAATGGTGAGTTTCACCCTTTAACTCGTGCCCTGTTAGAAATGTGATGGGCTGCAACTACGGCTAATCTGTAAATGTAATACAAGCTACTTTATATTGATGCTGACTGGACTTTTCCAACTTCCTCTGTTCTGAATGTCCCACAGGTGGAGACGATGAAGATCTATTCAAGCAAAACGGTGAGTTTCACCCTTTAACTCGTGCCCTGTTAGAAATGTGATGGGCTGCAACTACGGCTAATCTGTAAATGTAATACAAGCTACTTTATATTGATGCTGACTGGACTTTTCCAACTTCCTCTGTTCTGAATGTCCCACAGGTAGAGACGATGAAGATCTATTCAAGCAAAACGGTGAGTTTAACCCTTTAACTCGTGACCTGTTAGAAATGTGATGGGCAAGCAGCCCAGTCAGCAGAGTAAGAGAGATCACACCTCTGTTACACAACCATTCCCCTCATCATTACCCCCAGAATGGAATCAATTATCTGTGGGGAGAACCCCCCCTGTGTATCCATCAAGCAGAAGTTAGGCTAGATAGTCACGTAGCGCCCCCCCCCCACCCCCTGTCAGGGCACTAATCCACATTGGCATTCTCATTTCCTCTCGGCATCGCTAGCTGTCACTCTTCATCTTCCCCATGATGTTGCTTTGATATAATTATAAAGCTATTTAGTACAGGGAGGGCTGCCCCACAGGCCACATCTTCTGGAGAAGCACCTTCTCTCAGGCAGGCCAGGAGAGGAGCCGCACTGCCGAAGCCCTTCTTCCTCCCCCTCATCAAAATCCAGGAGTGAATGTTGAATGCTTAATGATTGGCTGGGAGTGAAATCGATCCAATCAGAATGATGATCTGTTAAATCTGCCAGTTCTGTTCCTCCTCTGCCACATTGATCAGACAGTGATAGAATTAGTCAGTGAGCAGATGAATGAATGTTTATTTATATGTGTCTGTACTGGTGATATCCTTCTGAAATGGAGGTCGGAGAATAATTAGGTGTGTTCTTGCCTGTTTCAGTGATCCCAAATCTCAGGAATGATTACGTGGTTATCGAACCTGAAACTAATGATATTGTGGACACAAACAAGGCAACAGGAGAAAAAGTAGGGGAAGGTAGGAAAAACTTTGTTTACAACTTGTTCTACTTTTACAGTATGTAGAATTTAAGTAACCTTATTTCTGCATGTCAGTAGGCCCATAAATACCTTCTTATTTGATGAACTGTAATTTCAATGTGCAATAAATCCATTTAAAAGTAAATATTTTAGCAAATTCATACTTCTTGGTTTGTATGAACATTAGCCATGTCATGCTAAAATAATTGTGTAAATTAAGTTTGTATGTTAATTTTGTCCCAGTGTGTTGCAACCATCAACTCCTTTTGTCGTGTGTTATCTGCTCTCAGATGGATTTACTACCATTGTCATCATCGTAGCCGTGAGTGTGGTGGCACTGTCAATCGCAGTGATAGTAGGTAAGGATTAAAAGTCAAAATAAGACTGAGACAATATCAGACCAGGTATACAGGCTACCTGACTGGCAGACCTCTTTTCACACCTCACAACACATTACAGGGTGTGTATCTGGCACATTATTATTGATGGTTTGATCAGGGACCAGATGTAGCAACCTTTAGAAAAGTGGTTTGTTGAAGTCGCAGGCCTACGGCTTTCAGGTCCCTGAGTCAGGTACTTGACCTGATTTACTCCACTTCCAGGGTGTCATGTAAGTTCTAATACTTAAGCAAATGTGAACTATTCTCTTGCGGCAAGGAGGAAATGTGGTGACCGTTTCCCTTTTGTGTTTGGTTTCAGCCATAGTGCTGGTCCGGCGCCGCATGCACAACCGACCACAAGGGTAAGGCCACACGTCTCCATTCACTCTGTTTGACTGAAAGTCTTACAATATGTTGTGCATATTTTGTCTCAGTGTAACCTAGTACCCCTAATTCCTCCACTGACACAATCTTCCTGATAAAACCATCAGGGCTGCAATTTTTGTCCATGAGGGATTCCATTGAGCAGTTATGGAAATTGAGTTAAATTAGAGTTTTTAAAGCACTTTGAACTGTAAGTCACTCTGCCTTTTCTCTCCATGTTATTCCCCTCGGAGTGTTTACTTTCCCTAAGAGAAACAGGCCTTTTAGATAATAGACATAATAGAAATCAGTGTCTCTCAGAGATGTTCCACTTAGTCCCCCGCTACCTGACTGCCTGCCCGACTGGAAGGAAGCGACAGAACCAGTCGAGTGAGTAACAGTCAGTCCATCCACCACACCGCTGGCTTGGCAACACGCTCTGCTACGGCATCATGCCAGCGTCATGTAAAACCAGACAAACTCTTGCTGAGGTTGCGAAACTCAATCAGGAGGAGCAGATCCACCCAGCCGCTGAGCCGTCGAGCCCGTCTGGACTTGTGCTGCAATTACCTGCACAGCCTGAAGCCATCCAGCCCACTCCACTGCTCTACCTCGCCCCACCCTGTCAACTGTCAACAATAATGCAGAGAGAGCGGTCTGCCCTTCATGACCCCTACAGGGCAAGACCCAGCCTGCTCCCAGAGCCCAGAGCAGGAATAACACATCTATAGAAATCTAGTGTATGAAGCACATTGCACAGTGAGCAGTAAATCCCAGCTCTGTCTCTACGGTATGATGACATTATCTGACAACAACAATCAGAGCACAGAGAACAGCCTGAACCAGTTGAACAGACAGTGAGATATAGTCAGTTAGTCATTCTCCTGGGGCCTCTGAGGGAGGAAGGGGGGGGGGTAACTGAGAGCTCTACCTGTCTCTTTCTTTCTCTTTCTTTTTTTCTTTCTTTCTCTGGGTCTGTCTTTGGGGTTGTGTAACTGTGCTGAGTGCTGGGCGCTGGCGTTCTGCAGAGTAATCAGTTTCCTTTGTCCCATGCTAGATGCTACGTGACCTAGCAAACGATAGAGGTTAGAGAGTTTACCTAGCACGGAGCCACCTCGGCGCTATAGATCTGATGATGCAGGCTTAGAAAGAGAAAGGGGTTAAAATCCTCTGCAGGATTAACGCTTGGCTCCTAGGGCTGCAGTTAGCTCTGGCTGTGTTGTGTGTTGAGTGATAGGTGTGCTGAAAAGAGGCTTATTCACACAACAACCCTCGGCTTGTTGGATCAACAGGGAGACTTGCCAAGGCCATAAGTCCCACCTGGGGAGGGGATGTGTGGAGGTAATGCAGTCGCCATGTAGCACGCCAAACCCCTGCAGCGCGCTATAAACCAACATGCTTTTCCTGGATTCCCACAAACAAGGATTGTAGCTACCTGCTTTCCATGTGCGAACGTGAACAGGCTGTCTTATGGGAAGGATCTCAAAAATTGTAATCCCCAATTCTCCAAAACATGTAATGTTTATATGCTGTAGTCTGTACATTTCCCAAGTACATCCAATGTTTCTAAATTGATATATCCCCCATAAACTCTTAACATGGAATTAAATATCACTGTCGTATGTTTTTAATATTTTATAGTAGTGAATTAATAATATTTCAGATGTGTAAAGTCCCAGCAGTTTTTTGGATTGGTATAGTACATTTTCCTCTCTCACTCTTCTCTTCTCTCCTTTCTTTAGGGTCTACTCAGTGCCTGCAGAACAGGGAATGAAAGGAACGGTCTAACCACAAGATGAGCTCCAGTCCCATTGGACACCTGCAGGGGAGGAGCTCTACAACATACTGACCTTTGACTCAGGAAGGGAACACTTTCCACCCCAGCCTGCTCTTACTGAACCACTCCCTACTGCTCTCCTCTCTGGGACCATCTGTTACTGTGTCATGGGTCCCCTCCAAAGCCAGTGTAACTTAGTTTCCTATATTTGGGCTCTCGTTCATTTTTGTGCCACGTATCCCAAAGTATGTGTGTATATTTAAAAGGGCATTCTGCAGTTGCTAAATCCATTTCTGGATGTACTCATTGATTCTTGAATAATATATATGCCTCAGCTTAGTTCAACTGTCGTGCCCCATCAGAACCCAAAACATAAGCTTGTTTTATGCCAATGTTAGCAAACAAAGTATGTTTAAACAAATGCTATATAGCCTCAAAACATGGTTAAAACTATGATTTTGATATCACGGATAGTCAGTCCTTGCATCCATCGCTCATAGCCTATGAATTTGAGAATGGTTATATTTCTCCGGCCCCATCCCTCAGGTTTTTACCAAAATAGGTAGAGAACGCTTTATTGTTTCAACTACGGATTATCTCTTTATGCTTGGGACACATAGCAACATTTGGAACCGAAGTTTTGTCAATGGATTCTATTGAAAAACCCTGAAGCCAATGAATGTGACCAAATGTGACAAACACCTTTTGTCCAATGGCATATTTTTCAAGAAAAACAAGTATTGCTAAAAGTCATTTGCAATTGTTCCGACAGGTTTCTCCGCTCCGACGCTAAACTAAACTGTATTCAGAGTTGATTTGGTGCATTCAGAACAGGCTTTCTTTGCATGAGAAAAACAAGTTTAATCCACCCTAAACCAACCCAGTCCTCTCTAAATTTCCCCATTCAACTCTGTGACATATCCTGTCCTTGGCCTCTTCGTGACAACAGAAAATACAGTTGAAAGATAAAGCTCTCCCATCTTCTCAACCTCTGAAGGGGAAAAAAGTAAAAGAAATGGGTGGAAAAAGCCAATCAGGTCTGTTTGAACATTCACTTGAGGTGGAGAATTAATCAACTTTAGTGAATGATGTTTTCTTTTCAACTCCCCACATACTCTTTTTCTTTTTGAAATACTCTTTTTCTTTTTTGTTCAAAACGTCAACCACATCACCGATTGTAAATTGCTCTCGGATGGCTGAGGAAAGTCTGATTTTAATGGCTTATAGTGCTGGGACGGGGACAGGGATGGGGACGGGGATGGGGATGGGGACCGGGGGATAGAGAGGATAAAATAAAGTGTAGGTAGGGTGGGATGTGAGTGGGGAAATACCCACGATGCCCATGTTTCATTCATACTGAGTACAGGGCCGCTCCACCATCGCTCCCTGGCTCTACTTTCATTTAAATGGAAATCAATTGTGCCCCGTGAACAAAAGCTTTAGGGCCGAGGTGCTGGCTGGCTTATTTCTTACTCTGCATTACAGAGAAAGGATGTTTTTTGGCAGAGGTCAGGGGAGAGGGGGAGGTGGACATTATGTTCTTCGGCATGACAGGGCTATTCATTTGTTGCGTTATCATGAGGGAACAAGGGTTGTTGTGAGTGTGTGTGAATTACACCCACGATCAAGTAGTGTTGAAATAACTGGGTCTGTCTAAACAGCATGCGCACTGTCTTTCTCCACTCAACCTTACCGCTGTGATGTCATCAACTGGGGATGGGCTTGGCTCCAGGCTGTACAGAAACACCTGTGTAATTAGCGCCTCCATCTCATTTTGTGTTATCTGGTTCACTCAATCAGAATTGTCCCAATCTGTTTAAGTTGATGAAATTCAATTAGTAGCTGGTGCTGCTAATAGTGAGAAACAGATTCTAAATGCATACGGTGTGGTATGTGTGTGTCTGCACTCTGCAGGTGTTTGTGGGGTTTGATTGAAGCATCACAACTAGCCGAGTAAGCATTTCTTAGATGTAGTCCAGCTCTGACAGCATTTCTTAGATGTAGTCCAGCTCTGACAGCATTTCTTAGATGTAGTCCAGCTCTGACAGCATTTCTTAGATGTAGTCTAGCTCTGACAGCATTTCTTAGATGTAGTCTAGCTCTGACAGCATTTCTTAGATGTAGTCCAGCTCTGACAGCATTTCTTAGATGTAGTCCAGCTCTGACAGCATTTCTTAGATGTAGTCCAGCTCTGACAGCATTTCTTAGATGTAGTCCAGCTCTGACAGCATTTCAGAAGGAGAATAATTTGACATACATTTAAAAGAACAAAACAACTTTCACTTACCCTTTGTTTACTGACCACAGTCACATTCAAGAAAGCCTTTTTCCCTACTCAGAAATAGCATGAGAAATACCCTTCACCTGCAAAGCAGATGTTGTGGTTATGAGTCTGTGACTAGTCTCGCTATAAGATGAGGTTTGCATAGAACAGTTTTTCTTGTTCACGATACAAAGAACATCTAAGAACCGTTCAAGCAAGCATGTTGAATAAGCCATGAACTAAACAAAGTGCAAAAATCCTAAAAGAATTGGTTTGACCTGTGTAATGCTCTGTACATTCAGCTACACTTGCACATCTCCATGGCATTATGCTCCTTCAAAGCCACAAAGCATTGCTATTGTGAATGCATCAAAACTGATTGTCCTCCATTTATTTCTTCCAGGCCTTACGTTGAAAAGGGTATGAAATGTTCAAATATTGGAAAAAAATATTGGATTTTCAAAAGAGCTCCATGGGCTTTTTCAGCTTTGCAAAAGTTTCTCTAGGCCCATTTTCCATCTAATCTTTATTTTTTGGTCAAGAGAAAGCACTATCAAGTTCAGCCAATCCTTGACACTGTCAGACATGGCTTCCCAAGAGCCTTAACTTATTATACAAAAGTCATTACACCACCCCCTCTCCCAAAAAACTGTTGTGTATTCTGTCTTTTGATGAAAATAGGAAAATGTATCAACCAGCAGATTTTGTTTGATGAGCTTGATGCATTTCAGGGATGATGCATCCTCTGCACAGCAATACGTTATGCAAATGTCTTCCAAAAAATTATTTTCTTTGACAAGTAGCTTGGTGTATTATTATATTGTTATGAAATGTCCTATTGTAAACTCAATATTCAAATGATAGTTTAGTCTTTTAGTTAAGCACACGTCTTCATCAGTACTCATAATCAATGCTGATAAACCCTGTACATTCTGTTTGCTCAGGATCATTAACTGTTTGTAGTGTACAGCAGCGAAGTGTTTCGACAATGCTCTATATCTCATCCATTCCTATGTCTATGAATCTGAGTGTGTTTTAGAATAACTAGACCTGCACTAAAAGTGTCATCTTGCTGTTCTACTTGTACTGTAGGTTTCCACAGCCCACACATTCTCCAATCATTCAATTTGGACTAGCATTACTTATGTTCTGTATATGGCTCTTCTATATCATGCATTATGACTATTTTTACATTAAATGTGTTCTGCTATGCTTGGTCTCAACGTGAATGCTTCACGATATGCCATATGGACACAGAGCTGGTACACTACATGGCATAATCCAGAGTTTTGCTCATTTAAATTGTAAATTGTACAATGAAAAGCCACTAAGAAGCTTAAAATAACTTTCTACTAAAACATTTTGTCAGTCTGTTTTCTGAGTAAAGAACATGCTGGAACTACTGACCATCTGTTTTCTTTGTGAGTTATACAATACAGGAAAGGGAAGTGAACAGGTTTTATTTTTACATCCTGATAACTTTAGGGATATTTTGAAGATTAACAGATAGTGGAATGTTTTTCAGGGCCATTTTATTCATGAGGCTTATTGTATGAGGCTTGGCCGTTTCTGAGGTAATGATTTTAAACGTTTTCATAGAAACAGCTTGGCTAAAGTTGAGCAGGCTGTTCGATAGAGGAGGTGGAAACCTGAATTCAAATATGACTCATCTTGTCATTATCCAGCCAGACTCGCAATTAATTTTAATTTCAAAGTTGAATTCGGTAATGGAAATAACATTTAACAAAGACTAACAGGAAAATAATGCCCCTATTCTTCACTTGTCAGCGTGACTCATTTGTCCATGGAGTTAAAAAAAATGTATTCTCTCTCCACCTCTCTGTTCTGTTATAAGGACAATCATGTGGCCAGTGACACTTTGCTTCTTGAAAGTCCAATATCTTGAAAACTTGACTGTTGACATGCAAAACATCTTGGATCTGTATTAACAGTGCATTAATGAAAAAAATAGTGAATTTCCATTTAAAGGTAGAACAGAGAAGCTTCTCAGACATCTATGTCTGTATTGTGCCTTTGGCATGTAGTATTGGCAATTCCCTACCCGGAACCAGAGGGACTGTTCAGTTAGATGAGGCTGTCAGAGGCATGATGGACCTCCATAATATCTGTGGAAATGAGACCATGAACAGGACATGTATGTGATTTATTAGAGAAAATGTCATCCACGTTGGTGACAAATCTACAGATAAAATCAACATGAAATCTGTGAAAAGCTAGGCAAGAAATTTGCTGTCTCTGGGATATGAGAAAAAAAGGATCAATACCTCTTCCAGTGCTCTTGGGGGCGCCTCTGAGCTACGTAACATCTACAGTATGTATTCTGTAACATGTTGTAAGCATTTGAAAATATACATAGAAACATGATTGCCAAAGTATAATAAAACTGCATTTAAAACTACAGGTAAGTCTTCAGAAGAGTGAGGGAGGGTCAGTTGATCATGTTGAGTGAGTCTCACAGGCAGTCTGTGGGAAAGGCACCTGAAACACATCTCACGTTCTTATCTCTGAAATGACAGACGCAGAGTTTTGTCCAACGTTTTCACACACACACACACACATACACACACACACACACACACACACATACACACACACACACACACACACACACACACGCACGCACGCACGCACGCACGCACGCACGCACGCACGCACACACACACACACACACACACACACACACACACACACACACACACACACACACACACACACACACACACACACACACACACACACACACACACACACACACACACACACACACACACGCACATGGCCGATAAGGTCTGTTGCATCACTGTTGTTTCACCATGTCCCTCTGATGAACTCTTCTGGTGTCTTGAGGCCACTCAGTAACACGTTTGTTCCCTCACTACTCTCTGGCCACTTGGTACGACCTGGGAAAAAACACATGATGGCAATTAATGAAATGTCCGATTATCCAGGGTCAATTCATCTAAGGTCAGATTATCACATTTAAATTAATCAAACATTGATTATTCATCAAACAATGAAAACAAATATTTACATAACTGTACATGGCTGACGAACCAATCGAATACAGCCAAACAATGCTTTAAGCCATTTGTCAACAATAGGATCTAAGTCAGCAGTCCATTCAGTGATTATGACTGATGTCAAGACTGACTTTAGACACTTCCTATATACAGTGATTTATTCATGTTTACAGTACTCTATCTTCATAAACTCATCTAGGCACACAGATACTCACTCATGGTATAGATAGAATACAGTAGCATTCAATACCAACACAGAATGATATCCCTTAACATTGCAACCCAGCTGGTCCACTTGGCTTTTTACATTGTCCCTTTATGGTCAGTCACTTCACTGGAACACCTCCATTACAAATACTGGTGCATGATTGGGCCTGTGTTCCATAATGAGGTCACAGCCACAAAAGCGCTACCACAGTTGTGTCAGTTGTAGTATGTGAAGCTGAAGGTGACGTGTGTGGTTGGGTGTATACTGGATGTGTGCCTGAGTGTGTGTCACATTGATATAAGTGGCTATAGAGGACTACTCACTTCCCTGTGCCCACATGACACCTAGGATTCCGGCATACTTTATCACCTGTGTGATAGAGAACGAGAGAGAAAGAAAGAGTGAAAGACAATAAGAGGGATAGAAAGAGCTGTTTTGATGATAACAGTACAGTACCAACAGCGTGAATACAACAAAGCAAAGAGACACGGAGGGTAAATGTTTTCTACTCACAGCTAATGACCATAATACCCAGGATGAAGAGCACTGCAGCCATAGACAGACCGACAACACGGAGGAAGTGGTAGTCTGAGCACAGACACAGTGACACATAGATGAGTCTATTACCATGTGATTGGAAACCATGTTTGGAGGCATTGTGGTATTGATAAGTGGATATTAGCTGCTTGGTTGATCATTATATTTGTGCACTTCGGAAAAAAGTCAGATCCTCTTACCATAATTGAATGGTTCATCCCACCTTGCATCTGTGATCAAAGAAAATACAATATCACTTAGTTGAAAGACACTACTTGAATTGTGTGTTTTTAGAGCATAATAGGTGTAGCCTATATTCCTGCAACAAAGAAAGAGGTGGGAACAACAGCACAATGAGATGACAACAGAGCGGTCTGGTCCAGTTGATGTGTTGTTGAAGCCACATCTCAACCCTTACGTAAGCCTGCACAGCGCAGAGGGACACACTCAGAGACTTCTTGTCTCTTACATCAGCCACAATCAAGCATTAATCTGAGGACAAGTTAGAGACAGCGAGCTGAGGTGCTCTGTTTCTGTTTCACAACTCCTCTAAGGGTTTTGTTTGGGAGACGGGGAATGTGATACTGTCAAATGTGCTGTGAGATAACAATAACAAAAAACAAAAAACCCTCCAGATTTAAGGAAAAGCTAGGCTAGGAAAGGACTTTGCTACCCCAGGCAACAAGAGGAGCGATGGTTCTCTGTCAGCATTTTGAGTCCTTATCTCTGTCATATGGACCTGTACATAATTACTTCTCATTAAATTCCAGGTGCATTCCTTTTATGTAACTCTCACTTTTTTATAGAATTTCAGCATATTTCAATGGCACGACTCTCATAGGAAATCGGGTCAGTCTAATTACACTTTTTAAAGCGTATCAGTAGTGTCCTTGTCAAGTGCTGTAAAATCCACTGCCTGTCTATCTTAACGAGAAAGGGGAATGTAACATTTGCTAATTACAGAGCTAATTCGATTTTAAATTGCATGCACCCTTGACGTGAAAGACAGAACTGGTTATGGGAGATTCTTCATAGCAAAGCATCCATTCACTATAGCTGTGTTGCAGTGTTTTTCAGGGATTACCAATATGGGTGTTTATTTTTCTGGGAACAGGTAATTCCAATATGTCAAGGAGGGAATATGAGGTTTGTTGTTTACCTGCGGTCGTTAAGGACTTAGCCGTGGGTGTTGTTGACTTGTTTGTGTGAGCTGAGGAGAAAAGCAGAGAGGATGACATTGAGTTAGACGTGTGGCCTTGGTCTGTGGCAGAAATGTTGTAAACACACAATTTAAATTAGAAATGTAATTTTACATGAAATAATATTGTGTGACTTGCTTCAGCTCTTTAAAATTATTTGTGTGGTAGTTGAAGTTTAAAAAGTTTTAATTAAGCGAAGCAGTGAAATATAGTCAAAGTTAAATATATAAAAAAATCCGGTCTGGTTACTTTGATAGACTACTATATCAACTGTATTACTGGAGTGTGTTGTGTCATGTAAAAATGCCCGCAGTGTGACACAGCTCACATTCAATGATTATTGTGAGCCAATTTGTACACTTGTGATTGGCTGTGATTGTGACATCACAGCATGAAAAAGCTCACATTTTGAGAATTCTCACCGGTCAATTGGATATCTGTGTTTCTTAGGTAGATAACCTCAGTGCCTGATTGAAATCGATACTAAAGTTATGATAACTTTTTAAATATATTATTGTTTGTTTTGTGCTTCTGTCTGGGCTGACTAGTTAGCTCGCAACAGGTAACTTTAGCATCTGGGTGGAAGGTGAGAGTTAGCTGTTTATGTGTTAACATAGCGAGTTCTACATTGCCTCTTTGCCGGAGCAATTTTGATTGGTAGAAGTTATGATTTCAGATTTACAGTGAGGGAAAAAGTATTTGATCCCCTGCTGATTTTGTACGTTTGCCCACTGACAAAGAAATCGTCAGTCTATCATTTTAATGGTAGGTGTATTTGAACAGTGAGAGACAGAATAACAACAAAAAAATCCTGAAAAACGCATGTCAAAAATGTTATAAATTGATTTGCATTTTAATGAGGGAAATAAGTATTTGACCCCTCTGCAAAACATGACTTAGTACTTGGTGGCAAAACCCTTGTTGGCAATCACAGAGGTCAGATGTTTCATGTAGTTGGCCACCAGGTTTGCACACATCTCAGGAGGGATTTTGTCCCACTCCTCTTTGCAAATCTTCTCCAAGTCATTAAGGTTTCGACGCTGACGTTTGGCAACTCGAACCTTCAGCTCCCTCCAGTTGTTCTATGGGATTAAGGTCTGAAGACTGGCTAGGCCACTCCAGGACCTTAATGTGCTTCTTCTTGAGCCACTCCTTTGTTGCTTTGGCCGTGTGTTTTGGGTCATTGTTATGCTGGAATACCCACCCACGATTTTCAATGCCCTGGCTGAGGGAAGGAGGTTCTCACCCAATATTTGACGGTACATGGCCCCGTCCATTGTCTCTTTGATGCGGTGAAGTTGTCCTGTCCCCTTAGCAGAAAAACACCCCCAAAGCATAATGTTTCCACCTCCATGTTTGACGGTGTGGATGGTGTTCTTGGGGTCATAGGCAGCATTCCTCCTCCTCCAAATACTGCGAGTTGAGTTGATGCCAAAGAGCTCCATTTTGGTCTCATCTGACCACAACACTTTCACCCAGATGTCCTCTGAATCGTTCAGATGTTCAGTGGCAAACTTCAGACGGTCATTGTATATGTTCTTTTTTGAGCAGGGGGACCTTGCGGGCGTTGCAGGATTTCAGTCCTTCACGGTGTAGTGTGTTACCAATTGTTTTCTTGGTGACTATGGTCCCAGCTGCCTTGGGATCATTGACTACTCGCGTGTAGTTCTGGGCTGATTCCTCACCGTTCTCATGATCATTGCAACTCCACCAGGTGAGATCTTGCACCAACTGTTGTCACCTTCTCACCAAGCTGCTTGGCGATGGTCTTGTAGCCCATTCCAGCCTTATGTAGGTCTACAATCTTGTCCCTGACATTCTTGGAGAGCTCTTTGGTCTTGGCCATGGTGGAGAGTTTGGAATTTGATTGATTGATTGCTTCTGTGGACAGGTGTCTTTAATACAGGTAACAAAGTGAGATGAGGAGCACTGCCTTTAAGAGTGTGCTCCAAATCTCAGCTCATTACCCGTATAAAAGACACCTGGGAGCCAGAAATCTTTCTGATTGAGAGTGGATCAAATACCTATTTCCTCATTAAAATGCAAATCAATTTATAACATTTTTGACATGCATTGTTATTCTGTCTCTCCCTGTTCAAATAAACCTACCATTAAAATTATAGACTAATCATTTCTTTGTCAGTGGGCAAACATACAAAATCAGCAGGGGATCAAACACTTTTTTCCCTCACTGTATATAGCAGAGAAATTATACTAAGATTTCATAGCCTCTAAGGTTGTTGGGATAGTAGATGACTTGTGTAAAAAGGTTTACAGTGTTTACAGTTAAATAGAATGTTGGAAGCCATGGGGGTTTTCAACAATGCGAGCTTCTCTTTACAGTGGATGAAGTTGTTTTAGGAGAACAGCAAGTTTAGTAGTTTAAAAAGTATAAATGTTATCAAAAAGTTGTATCAAAGAAACTTAAGATAGAATGGCATCTTAAACAGTGTAAGAGGAGTGGTGTTCCAAATAACTATAACAAGTCAGAAATAAGTGGTATATCCTTTAAATTGTGGCATTTAAATATTTTACTAAAGTGAATAGGTGAAATATTGTCAAAAGTACAGTCGTGGCCAAAAGTTATGAGAATTTCACAAATATTAATTTCCACAAAATTTGCTGCTTCAGTGTCTTTAGATATTTATTTTGTCAGATGTTACTATGGAATACTGAAGTATAATTACAAGCATTTCATAAGTGTCAAAGGCTTTTATTGACAATTACATAAAGTTGATGCAAAGAGTCAATATTTGCAGTGTTGATCCTTCTTTTTCAAGACCTCTGCAATCCGCCCTGACAGGCTGTCAATTAACTTCTGGGTCACATCCTGACTGATGGCAGCCCATTCTTGCATAATCAATGCTTGGAGTTTGTCAGAATTTGTGGGTTTTGTTTGTCCACTCGCCTCTTGAGGATTGACCACAAGTTCTCAATGGAATTAAGGTCTGGGGAGTTTCCTGGCCATGGACCCAAAGTATCGATGTTTTGTTTCCCAAGCCACTTAGTTATCACTTTTGCCTTATGGAAAGGTGCTCCATCATGCTGGAAAAGGCATTGTTCGTCACCAAACTGTTCCTGGATAGTTGGGAGAAGTTGCTCTCGGGGGATGTGTTGGTACCATTATTTATTCATGGCTGTGTTAAAGGCAACATTGTGAGTGAGCCCACTCCCTTGGCTGAGAAGCAACCCCACACATGAATGGTCTCAGGATGCTTTACTGTTGGCATGACACAGGACTGATGGTAGCGCTCACCTTGTCTTCTCAGGACAAGCTTTTTTCCGGATGCCCCAAACAATCAGAAAGGGGATTCATCAGAGAAATGACTTTACCCCAGTCCTCAGCAGTCCAATCCCTGTACCTTTTGCAGAATATCAGTCTGTCCCTGATGTTTTCCTGGAGAAAGTGGCTTCTTTGCTGCCCTTCTTGACACCAGGCCATCCTCCAAAACTCTTCACTTCACTGTGCGTGCAGATGCACTCACACCTGCCTGCTGCCATTCCTGAGCAAGCTCTTTACTGGTGGTGCCCCGATCCCGCAGCTGAATCAACCTTAGGAGACGGACCTGGTGCTTGCTGGAATTTCTTGGACTCCCTGAAGCTTTCTTTACAACAATTGAACCGTTCTCCTTGAAGTTCTTGATGATCCGATAATTAGTTGATTTAGGTGCAATCGGACTGGCAGTAATATCGTTGCCTGTGAAGCCCTTTTTGTGCAAAGCAATTTAGACGGCACGTGTTTCCTTGGAGGTAACCATGGTTGACAGAGGAAGAACAATGATTCCAAGCACCACCCTCCTTTTGAAGCTTCCAGTCTGTTATTCAAACTCAATCAGCATGACAGAGTGATCTCCAGCCTTGTCCTCGTCAACACTCACACCTGTGTTAACGAGAGAATCACTGACATGATGACAGCTGGTCCTTTTGTGGCAGGGCTGAAATGCAGTGGAAATTATTTTTTAGGATTCAGTTCATTTGCATGGCAAAGAGGGCCTTGGCAATTAATGGCAATTCATCTGATCACTCTTCAAAACATTCTGGAGTATATGCAAATTGCCATCATAGAAACTGAGGCAGCAGACTGAAAATGTACATTTGTGTCATTTTCAAAACCTTTGGCCACGACTGTACACATTTCACCATAAATAACTACAGTCAGACTACTACACTTTTAGTCATAAGAAATTATAAAAAAGTTTTAGGCTATTATTTTGCATCTAGTGGAATAAGTTTAGAAGTTTGTTAGTGTTGACAAATTGAGGCTGGTATAGTAGAGGCAGTGACTGTTTTATAAATAGTTGATAGTAGCCTTTAGTGGGGGACTAGGACGTAGTAAGTAACCCAGAAGTACTAGTAGCAGTGCATTGCAGTAGTAATTCTAAATGTTTTAGGTAGGTAGGCCATGGGTTAGCTATAGTAAGTGGAGTCACTATTGTAGTTTGGTTAGTGAGTGTGGGAGTTGTTATAGTGGGTTAGTTTAGTGGGTTGTGTGGCATGATCAGTTTTATGTGCTCCCCCAGTGGTATAATCTGATTGGTAGAAGATAGTATGTGGAATGGAATAGCCCCGCAGCCCGTTAACAAGTCCCTTTATTCCACCAACCCCCAAAAGGAAACAAACAGACTTACAGTAAACAGTAACATTAAGAGGTTTTGATGACAAGGCAGAAGGTTTTGGTCCCTCTGGTCCCAGGTCCAGCTCTGCCTCACATCTGTACTCCACTTCACCCTCATATCTTCTGTGGGTGATGGTGATAGTGGAGGACATATTCACTAGTTCCTTTGTGGAGTCATTAAACCTTTGAGTCTCTATAGTTTCATTGCCTTTGTACCACCTCACAACCAGGTTCTGTAGAGGAGCGATGTTCTGGATGTCGCACTCCAGCTGGTACTCCTTCCCCTCCATCATTGGACCAGAGTGGCTCAGAGGAGAGATAGACACGCTGTCTGGAGTCACTAGAGACAAAATAGTTACACATAGTGAAATATAATGGATTTTACTGACAAAACTCACAAATATAAGAAAAAGAAAAACAACTTACTGTAGAGAATGACAGGGAGAATCTCAGTACACTGACTTCCATTTTGTGGATTGATGTAGCATTTAGGTTCTATTGTCCAGTCCATAAGGCTTCCCACAGTCCAGGTGACAAAGTTGACATTTTCTTGCAAACCTATACCTCCGAACGTGACCTCCCACCCCATCCCCTCGGGGTCTGTGGATGTGGTGCAGTTGACTGAGACGGAGTCTCCATATCTCACCACTACTCTGGGAGGGTTGAGCTCAACAGGACAGGAGGCATGTGTAGGCACACCTACAGTTCAAAGCATGACAGAGACCATAATCATATCATTTACTTTTTCAAGCAGACTTATTTTTTGTTTAAAGCTATATCCCAAGTATAGGTCTAGAATACAGAACAAATAAAAAATAGGTTACATGAATTGCCTTTTTCAGAAGGCAGTTTCTAATCAGTAATGTTTAAAGCAGCAAAATGCTACTTTTTGGGCGAAGTGGTAGATCAGTTCTGTGTGCACTATTTCTATGGTTCCGGTTTTCAAGTTTGGTTTTTGCATCTTTTACTTTCAGTTTTGTACAGCAGCTTCAAACAACTGACAATACAAGATTTGTGGCTGTGGAAAACATAAAATATATTTCACATCGGTTTAGATGGTTAAATGATTCTCTACAATATACAGAGCATTCGGGATGTATTCAGACCACTTGACTTTTTCCACATTTTGTTACGTTACAGCCTTATTCTAAAATTGATTCAATTGTCTTTTCCCCTCGTCAATCCACACACATTAACTCATAACGACAAAGTAAAACAGTTTTTTAGAAATGTTTGCTAATTTAGGAAAATTTAAAACTGAAATATCACATTTACATAATTATTCAGACCCTTTACTCAGTACTTTGTTGAAGCATCTAGCCGCGATTACAGCATTGAGTCTTCTTGGTTATGACACTACAACCTTGGCACACATATGTTTGGGGATTTTCTCTCATTCTTCTATACAGATCCTCTCAAGCTCTGTCAGACTGGATAAGGAGCATTGCTGCACAGCTATTGTCAGGTCTCTCCAGATATGTTCAATTGGGTTCAAGACCGGGCTCTGGCTTGGCCACTCAAAGACATGTCCCAAAGCCACTCCTGTGTTGTCTTGGCTGTGTGCTTATGGTCGTTGTCCTGTTAAAAGGTGAACCTTTGCCACGGTCTGAGGCACTGAGCATTCTGGAGTAGGTTTTCATGAAGGATCTTTTTTTTTTTTACCTTTATTTTACTAGGCAAGTCAGTTATGAAGAAATTCTTATTTTCAATGACGGCCTAGGAACAGTGGGTTAACTGCCTGTTCAGGGGCAGAACGACAGATTTGTACCTTGTCAGCTCGGGGATTTGAACTTGCAACCTTTCAGTTACTAGTCCAATGCCCTAACCACTAGGCTACCCTGCCGCCCCATCTCTCTGTACTTTGCTCCGTTCATCTTTGCCTTGATCCTGACTAGTCTCCCATTCCCAGCTAATGAAAAACATCCCCACAGCATGATGCTGCCACCACCATTCTTCACCGTAGGGATGGTGCCAGGTTTCCTCCAGATGTGATGCTTGGCATTCAGGCCAAAGAGTTCTCACTTGGTTTCATCAAACCAGGAGAATCTTGTTTCTCATGGTCTGAGAGCCTTTAGGTGCCTTTTGGCAAACTCCAAGCAGGCTGTCATGTGCCTTTTACTGAGGAGAGGCTTTTGTCTGGCCACTCTACCATAAAGGCCTGATTGGTGGAGTGCTGCAGAGATGGTTGTCCTTCTGGAAGGTTTTCCCATCTCCACAGTGGAACTCTGGAGCTCTTTCACAGTGACCATCGGGCTCTTGGTCACCTCCTGGCTCTTGGTCACCTCCCGGGCGGCCAGCTCTAGGAAGAGTCTTCGTGGTTCCAAACTTCTTCCATTTAAGAATGATGGAGGCCTCTGTGTTCTTAGGGATGTTCAATGCTGTAGAAATGTTTTTGGTATACTTCCCCAGATTTGTGCCTCTACACAACCCTGTCTCGGAGCTCTACTGACAATTCCTTCGACGTCATGGCTCGGTTTTTGTTCAATACGCACAATAAGCTGACTGGTTAGGTAATTTGTCAAATGAGCAAATTATTGTATTTTGTTAACCTCTTACACTTATGGTGGCGCTATTTCATTTTTGGAAGAAAAACGTTCCCGTTTTAAACAAGATATTTTGTCACAAAACGATGCTCGACTATGCATATAATTGCTACTGTTCGAAAGAAAACACTCTGACGTGTCCAGAAATACAAATATCTTCTCTGTGCGTGCCCTTTAACGTGAGCTTCAGGCAAAACCAAGATGACTTGGCATCCAGGAAATGACAAGGATTTTTGAGGCTCTGTCTTTCATGATCTCCTTATATGGCTGTGAACGCAAGAGGAATGAGTCTGCCCTTTCTGTCGTTTTCCCCAAGGTGTCTGCAGCATTGTGACGTATTTGTAGGCAGATCGTTGGAAGATTGACCATAAGAGACCACATTTACCACGTGTCCGCCCGGTGTCCTGCGCCGAAATTGGTGCGCAAAAGTCACCTGCCAGTATTTTTCCATGGGGCACAGAGAGAGAAGCAAGCTTCCACGAACTGCATGTCAATGAAGAGATATGTGAAAAAACACCTTGAGGATTGATTCCAAACAACGTTTGCCATGTTTCGGTCGATATTATGTAGTTAATCCGGAAAAAGTTTCACGTTGTAGGTGACTGCATTTTCGGTTCGTTTCGGTAGCCAGGCGCAATGTAGAAAACGGAACGATTTCTCCTACACACAGACACTTTCAGGAAACACTGCGCATTTGGTATGTGGCTGGGAGTCTCCTCATTGAAAACATCAGAAGCTCTTCAAAGGTAAATGATTTTATTTATTTGGTTATCTGGCTTTTGTGAAAATGTTGCGTGCTACATGCTACACAAAATGCTATGCTAGCTTTGCATACTCTTACACAAATTAGTCAATTTCTATGGTTCAAAAGCATATTTTGAAAATCTGAGATGACAGTGTTGTTAAGAAAAGGCTAAGCTTGAGAGCAAACGCATTATTTTAATTTTATTTGCGATTTTCAGAAATCGTTAACGTTGCGTTATGCTAATGAGCCTGAGGCTTAGTCACAATCCCGGATCCGGGATGGGGAGTTTCAAGAGGTTAAATTTAAAACAACATTCCAACCTTTTTTTGCCTAATCTAGTCCAAATATGGCATGATTCCACTATTTGTATCAGTTTACATCAGTTTCAATGCAGGGCTTTTTTTGAAGGCGAACTGACGATTCTACTATTGTGGCTAATTGTTATTGTGGCTCAGTTCACATAGGTGCTACAGTACGTGGGGTCGCTATTGTAGTTTGGCTTGTGTCAGTGGGGCGTCTCATAATGGGTTAGTTTAGTGGGTTAGTTTAGTGGGTTAGTTTAGTGGGTTAGTTTAGTGGGTTGGGTTAAGCTGTGTGGCATGATCAGACTTATTTGCTCCCACAGTGCTATAATTTCATTGGTAAAATATATTTCTGTTCTGATTTCAGATTTGAAAAGCAGAGAACTAGAAGATTTCATATGCTCTACGTTGGGAAAGTGGGCAAAAATGTAGTTCTGAAAAGTTGGGAGAAAGTTGTCAAAGTTGTTACTGAAACAGCTGTATCGTTTGACTGGTAGAATATATTCTATTCTGATTTAACATTTGTATATCAGAGAAGTAGACTAAGATATCATACGCTTTACGTTCTTGTCTAACTTGGGAAAATGGTCAAAATGGCAGTATTTTCAAAAGTTTGAGAGGAAAAGTACTTGATGCTTTTACTAAAACAGCTTCATTGTTTGATTGGTAGAAGATATTTATGTTCTGATATCAGATTTGAATTGCAGAAAAGTAGAATAATATGTCATACCATCTACGTTTGTGTCTTATTTGCTGGGAAAGTGGTCAAAATTTTAGTTGTTTGTAAAAATTGAGAGGAAAAGGAAGTTGATTTGATAACAAACAGATATATCGTTTGATTGGTAGAAGATATTTCTGTTCTGATATCAGATCTAAATAGGAGAGAAGTAGATTAAGATTTTGTTTTGTCTAGCTTGTTGAGAAAGTGGTCAAAGTAGCTGATTTGTGTCAAAAGTCACATTGTTTACAGTGAATAGAATGTTGGAAGTTACAGCTTCTTCAGAATGGGAGTTTTTAAAGAGTCACTGCCTTTAAAATCCCTTTGAAAATGGCCTTTGTGGTATCGATATGAGTCAGAAACAGTTATTCTTGTGTCAAATAGACTACAAAGTGTAAATAGGATAATTTTGGTCATAAGAGTTTGGAACACCCGTGCGTTACAACGGGTAAATGAAAGTTGGGTTTTGAGTTGATGATGTCTATTTGCGCACTAACATAGTGTGAACAGCTGTGGTGATTGCTCTCCATTCAATATAATAGACAGTGAGAAACACCTTAGTTAGATGTAAAATTGCTAACTAAAACATCCTTGGCAAAAACTTCAAATTTATTACAGAATTCTTCAGTTATCTTAGATTCATTCAATAGGCTTCCATAGTCTATAGTGTCTCACGGGGGACAAAAATAATTAACCAAACACGAAATCGGTGAGGAAACACCGGTAAAACTGAAATCTCGTTTTTCAAATGAGCAACAGAAAAACACACTTGCCAATCAGAATGTTCCGTGGCTATTTAACAATGGGAGCTTTAGAATGTAGAAGAAATCCCATTAAAGTGGATGAGGTTTATTAGAAGCTTAATAGGTTAAAAGGTATAAATGGTTTCAAAAGGTTGTATACAATCAAACTTGTCCTGACCAGCCTGCAGGTTTTAAAGTTTAAAAAAAACAACTTTATTTTACTAGGCAAGTCAGTTAAAAACAAATTCTTATTTTCAATGAAGGCCTAGGAACAGTGGGTTAACTGCCTGTTCAGGGGCAGAATGACAGATTTTGTACCTTGTCAGCTTGGGGATTTGAACTTGCAACCTTTTGGTTACTAGTCCAATGCTCTAACCACTAGACTACACTGCCGCCCTGGCTACACTGCCGCCCCGGCTACACTGCCGCCCCGGCTACACTGCCGGCTACACTGCTGGTTGAATGGCGTTTCTATCTTAAACGGTGTAAGAGGAGTAGTGTTCCAAATAATAAGTACAAATTCCTCTGTCGCAAGTTCCATTAATGAAATAGTCAGAAATAAGTAATACATTACTAAAAGTGTGCTTTCTTTCGCCAGTCACAGTAAGTCCTCAAAATGATTACAGTAACTGAACCAAAGCTCTATTAAGGAGGAGGACAAAGTAATTACGAACATTGGTGAGCTGCTCATGTACGGCCACCGATTTCCATTCATCCTGCCGGTGAAAAAGATTCAAAAGAAGGTCCTATTATTAAGAGTGAAGTCCTTGAGATTAACGGGGAGTTGTGGCAGGTGGAAAGATACAGAGAAATAGGAAAAACCCCATGTGACATCACCTAGAAATGACAAAGAGTCACTTCCACCGGTCGATTGGGGTGTGTGGTGGCAGGGCTCTGAGCAAGGGACCCTGTTGACAGAAAACTAATGACTTTTCAACTATTACACAAACAAAGCAGTTGGGTGAAACCTAAACAACATATTACAAGACAGTCGGAAGCACAAAACATGGCTACTGCTGAAATGATTCTCCACAACAACTGAGTAATGTATTCCTAGCAGCAGCCAGGGTTGAGAATGTGTCCACACACAGCCATTGGGAGGGACAAAGGGAGGGAGTTACTCAGCTAACAACAAACGTTCCCACAACTTTAGAGAACATTCCCTTAAGAGTGTCATTAGGCCATTTTAAGTAATGTTTTCATAGGACTGTTCTGGTGATGTGCAAGGAATGTTTCCTTACTGTCAAATATAACTTACCCAGAATGGGGTTACCATCTTCTCAGAATTAAAGATATCAATGTTCTAGACATGTTTCATGGTATGGTTGCAAGAACATTCATGTGTCCAGTTTTCTGAGAAATGGGGAACCACTGATAGCTCTTTGTCTGTTGTGAACGTTAGGGATACTCACACACACAGTGTATTTAACATAGTGCTTTTAACTTACATGTTTTACACACTTTAAAATAGATGATTACATTGTAATTGTGCATTTACACAATAATTATTTCAGTATTTTAAGAGCTTTTTCTATAGTTGTCTAATGTTGTTGGGGCATGTTAAGCTGTTTAAATGATATTCCTGAATTACTATGATCAATGATATAGTTTTTGTACTTTTTTTTGGTACTTTTATCAGAGCTGAGATTTACTCCAAAGTGCACTCAACTTATTGCGTACACCTATTGAGCTGTTTCATCTACATGAGTGCCAAAGGAGGAGGGGTTAAGGTTTCTTCTGGACAGAGCCTAACTATACTGTACCAAAAGTAAATCATAGGAACTCAGTTGGGGTCTCAACTTACTATTGAGAATTAAAAATAGTAGTATACACAAGGTGCAATTTTGGTTTTGTGTAAGCAGTTTTTCTCTTGTTATGTCAGTCACTGACAGTCACTAAATGATCCCATGTCAGCATATATATTTTGTTAAATCTAGCGGCCAGCTGTCTAAACTTGTAGTAATCATTGATTTTGTTAGTTGACTCTCACTCAAATACACTAGAAGTCCAAAAGTCAAATATCTAATTCCAAAATCATGGGCATTAATATATAACAGCCTCCACTCTTCTGGGTAGGCATTCCACTAGATGTTGGAATATTGTTGAGGGGACTGGCTTCCATTCAGCCATAGCATTAGTGAGGTTGGTCACTGATGTTGGGTGATTAGGCCTGGCATGAGTCAGCATTCCAATTCATCCCAAAGGTGTTCGATAGGGTTGAGGTCAGGGCTCTGTGCGGGCCAGTCAAGTTCTTCCACACCGATCTCGACAAACCATTTCTGTATGGACCTCGCTTTATATATGTGGGCATTGTCATGCTTAAATAGGAAAGGGCCTTTCCCAAACTGTTGCCACAAAGTTGCAAGCACAAAATCATCTAGAATGTCATTGTATGCAGCCACTTCTCCAGATGGCTGCGAGCTTTACACCACTCCAGCCGAAGCTTGGCATTGCGCATGGAGATCTTAGGCTTGTGTGCGGCTGCTCCACCATGGAAACCCATTTCATGAAGCTCCAGATGAACAGTTCTTGTGCTGACGTTGCTTCCAGAGGAAGTTTGGAACTCGGTAGCGAGTGTTGCAACAGAGGACAGGATATTTTTACACGCTACGTGCTTCAGCACTTGGTGGTCCCGTTCTGTAAGTTTGTGTGGCCTACCACTTCGCGACTGAGCCGTTGTTGCGCATATATGTTTCCACTTCACAATAACAGCACTTACAGTTGACTGGGGCAGTTCTAGCAGGGCAGAATTTTGACGAACTGACTTGTTGGAAAGGTGGCATCCTATGACGGTGCCATGTTGAATGTCACTGAGCTCTTCAGTTAGGCCATTCAACTGCCATTGTTTGTCTATGGAGATTGCATGGCTGTGTGCTCGATTTTACACACTTGCAGGCAACGGGTTTGGCTGAAATAACCATATTTGTTAATTTGAAGAGGATCTACATACTTTGTGTATATAGTGTATGTCAAAGTGTGTCAAATATTTAAGTTTAATTTTCACAAGTATCACTGTGTAATGTGTAATGTTCTGGGTATGTTCTGTTTGACATTAAAGGAACGTCTCCTTACTGTAACGCCAAAACATGCTGAAAAGGTTCTCAGAAGGTTTTTTTTCCCACAAAGATAGAATGTTACCCAAACTTACGGAAAACTGGACACTCAAACATTAAAGGAACATTAAGGGTAACATCATAAAAACATTATCTCTCCCTATAATTGTTAGCTGGGTAGATAGATTGGTGTGAATGTGGTGCAGCGTTGTTATGAAGGGGCTGCTCTGCCCAACACAGAGGTGGATTTTCCTGGCCCTGAGAGACGGGAAAAGCAGGCCTTTGTACACACTCTGCTCCCCATCAATACCTTCCAATTAACCACTCTGTGATGAATCGCTACAAGCTCACTATGGACCCACTGGTTTCCCACAAGCAAATGTGATTAGAACTTAATCTATTTTCTATCAGGGAAATCGGTTCTGTTGCTGAATCCCTGTGAGGTAATTTTAGATATTTACAATGTGGTTCAGACGAGAGATGTCACTGAACAAACTGTGGCTCGGGACTGTTTAGACCCCTAGGAGGTGCTGCAGGTGGTCCGCAAAAATATATGGCAAAAATGTATAGGTTTTTATGAATGTCACTAGCAACAACAGACTGAACAATTTTTTAAATACATACCTACTTTAGAAAAGGGGAATATGTTATTTTTTAATGATGTCTTTATTTCTCAACTTCTAATATTGAGCAAATTAAACTCATTGGAGCTCATTACACTCCCTGGAGTATCTGACATAGGCATTGAAAAAAAGAGTACCAGTCGTGGTGAATGACGCTAGCTGCTGGCAAGCTTTCTTGACTTGGACAAACATTTCTGTCAACAAATTGCTAACCTTTGTTTAACCAGCTAAACAGCTGCTACCAACATGTACTGTATGTGGAGTAGGCCTGGCACATCTGTCGTATAATAATCATCACAATTATTGTTATACATTTATTTTAGGAGAAGGGAGAGATTGAACTTTATATTCAAGTAGATATAGCTCACCCAATAGCAGTTTTCATTTTTACACGGAGAGGGTGAAGTTAGGAATCGTTTACGAGCAGAACGGCACAGATGGGAGGAGAAGCTTGGTTTCCAAAAGTTCGAGGTGATCAAAACCATTTGGTTTTGAGGCAATTATGAACTGTGGCCATTTGATTTGATTATTACATTAAATTGTTAAATTCTATAATCGCCGCAGCTCTAGCTTGGAGTTACCTTTCTAACTAATAGGCTATGATAGATTTGATACTTTTTCCAATTATAATGTGTGGGGGTCAAAATAATGAAAACCTATCTACCAAATGTATTCATTTTGAAATGTTGATTACTTGTCCTTCTCATTATCATTCACCGGATGATAAGACAAAACATCTGAAGAAAAAAAACATGTTTTGCTAACATATAATGGTGGTCCCTGGGCAAGGAAAGGTGCAAACCCCTGGTTTAGACATTTTAGTTTGAGATGAGAAAGGGAGAGAGTGTGTATACAGTATGTTTATAAATGAGAACAGTGTGTGTGACCGTGGGTGCACGCATGTGTATGTGTGAGAGAGAAATAAATTGTTATTTTTGATGACTTACCTGGTAGTGTGAGAAACAGACATATTGCCATCGAGCTCAGCTGAATCTGAAAGACAGAGCATGTGAAGAAGTGAGAGATAGATGTGAGTGAGAGATTCATTGTGGTACAGAGTTTCAGCAGGGTCTATAATTAATACAGCATTAAGCTGACTACTACTTCAGCTGTAAATCTGCAAGATAAGCAAAGGCCCTTAAGCAGCACAGGTGACACTGCAATGAATACAGATCACTTAGAGGCAGCCACACATGCACATCTGCTATACCCACAATAGATTACAACAGACACATGACAACCACACATCTATCAACCTTCATTAACACCCTGCTTGTTTGTGTGCTCCCGCTGCACGTAAACACACACTCACTAATGTTCTCTCTGCCCATTATAGTGCTGAGTAACAGGTTTCAGAATCAGCTCCTATCTTTACAGTAGCTGTAATAGTTCTGTAATGATTCCCTAATGGTTTTCTAATGGTACTCTACACAACGAGACAGACACTACGAGCTACTGTGCGGAACAAGGGATGCATTCATGTAGGCCCATGAGTTATATCAGTATAAAGAGGAAGTTGCCGTGTTACTGGTTTCATGTCAGTCACTGAGGCTACATGTGTCACACCCTGTACTGTATCACATGTCTTGTGGTTGTCTCCACCTCCACCCCCCCCCCCCCCAAGGAGCTGCTTATTATCAAAGCTGGGACCAAGAGACTGAAAAACAGCTTCTATCTTAAGGCCATCAGACTGTTAAACAGCAACCACTAACATTGAGTGGCTGCTGCCAACACACTGACTCAACTCCAGCCACTTTAATAATGGGAATTGATTGGAAATGATGTAAAATATATCACTAGCCACTTTAAACAATGCTACCTAATATAATGTTTACATACCCTACATTATTCATCGCATATGTATACGTATTTACTGTACTCTATATCATCTACTGCATCCTTATGTAATACATGTATCACTAGCCACTTTAACTATGCCACTTTGTTTACATACTCATCTCATATGTATATACTGTACTCAATACCATCTACTGTATCTTGCCTATGCTGCTCTGTACCATCACTCATTCATATATCTTTATGTACATATTCTTTATCCCCTTACACTTGTGTATAAGACAGTAGTTTTGGAATTGTTAGTTAGATTACTTGTTGGTTATTACTGCATTGTCGGAACTAGAAGCGCAAGCATTTCGCTACACTCGCATTAACATCTGCTAACCATGTGTATGTGACAAATAAAATTCGATTTGATTTGATTTATCCCTGGTGTATATATCCTTGTGTTTCCTGTCTCTCTGTGCCAGTTCGTCTGGTATGTTTTTCAAGTCAACCAGCGGGTTCTTAGTACCTCTGCTTCTATCCTCTTTTGCTAGTCCTCCCGGTTTTTGACCATTGCCTGTTTTCTGGAATCTGTACCCGCCTGCCTGACCATTCTGCCTGCCCTGACCTGGACTCTGAACTGGTTTTGACCTTTTGCCTGTCCTCAACCATTCTCTTGCCTACTCCTTTTTGGATTGTTTAATAAATATCAAGACTCAAACCATCTGACTCCCATGTCTGCATCTGGGTATTGCCTTGTGCCCTTCTAACATTTCTTTTGAAACACAGGAAAATGTACTCATAGCGGTTGTTTCTACCACTTCTCTCCCCCACACCAAAGTGCAGTCAAGCACATTTTTCACACAATGAAGATGGCTGACAATCTCAAATGAAACATATAATAGGATATACAAACTGGATGAGTGCACTCACATTTTCTAAACCATGGAATTATACTGAAGCCATGTTTCCATTTTTCCAACTGAAAGCCATGATTTCTGTATAGTTACACATATCACAATTTAGCTGAGGGGGAAGTTTGAGGTCGCTGCGATCACATATACTGTAAATAATTTCTGAACTCCTTAGTGTTGCCAACAAAAAAATCTAGTTGCAGAATGAGGATCTGTCATAACAGCAACACTTACAATAATCAGCTGCTACTCTCAGCACTTTCTCTGAGACACACAACTACTGTACAGGGTCATAACAGCAACACTTACAGCAATCAGCTGCTACTCTCAGCACTTTCTCTGAGACACACAACTACTGTACAGGGTCATAACAGCAACACTTACAGCAATCAGCTGCTACTCTCAGCACTTTCTCTGAGACACACAACTACTGTACAGGGTCATAACAGCAACACTTACAGCAATCAGCTGCTACTCTCAGCACTTTCTCTGAGACACACAACTACTGTACAGGGTCATAACAGCAACACTTACAGCAATCAGCTGCTACTCTCAGCACTTTCTCTGAGACACACAACTACTGTACAGGGTCATAACAGCAACACTTACAGCAATCAGCTGCTACTCTCAGCACTTTCTCTGAGACACACAACTACTGTACAGGGTCATAACAGCTTTTTCTAATCGCTCTTCATCTGCACCATATGGTAATCATAGACATAAAATAACAGGCAAACAAGTAAACCCATTCACTCTGAGGAGAATCGCAATCACCCTGACAACCTTTTAGTTCTGACAAAAAGCAGTAGTGTATACAGAAAAATAACATCAGTAAACCAACAAGGAACCCAATGATTATTTGTTCTAGAGGGATGGAGAGCAGGGAGCGAGGTGGATGAAGGCAGGAAAGGAGGAAGGCATTGACAGCCAGAGGAGTGTTTTGGTGTTGTATCAGTACCTAGCTGAGATCCCCTGACCTATTCTGATGGCAGCATGTCCTCAGGGGAGCCGGTGACAGGTGAGCGTCAGTGGGAATCATGAGGCTTGACAGCTCAGATTAGCGGGTCACGCCGGTCCTAATTTCACTCTGAAGCCTCTGAAGCATATGTCAAGGCAAGGGCCTGTTTGCCTGGGGCTGTCCCAGCCTCCCTACCAGACTGTCTCTCACCCAGCCTCCCTACCAGACTGTCTCTCACCCAGCCTCCCTACCAGACTGTCTCTCACCCAGCCTCTCTACCAGACTGTCTCTCACCCAGCCTCCCTACCAGACTGTCTCTCACCCAGCCTCCCTACCAGACTGTCTCTCACCCAGCCTCCCTACCAGACTGTCTCTCACCCAGCCTCCCTACCAGACTGTCTCTCACCCAGCCTCCCTACCAGACTGTCTCTCACCCAGCCTCCCTACCCTCACCCAGCCTCCCTACCAGACAGTCTCTCACCCAGCCTCCCTACCAGACTGTCTCTCACCCAGCCTCCCTACCAGACTGTCTCTCACCCAGCCTCCCTACCAGACTGTCTCTCACCCTCTCACCAGACAGCCTCACCCAGCCTCCCTACCAGACTGTCTCTCACCCAGCCTCCCTACCAGACTGTCTCTCACCCAGCCTCCCTACCAGACTGTCTCTCACCCAGCCTCCCTACCAGACTCACCCAGCCTCCCTACCAGACGGTCTCTCACCCAGCCTCCCTACCAGACTGTCTCTCACCCAGCCTCCCTACCAGACTGTCTCTCACCCAGCCTCCCTACCAGACTGTCCTCACCCAGCCTCCCAGACTGTCACCCAGCCTCCCTACCAGACTGTCTCTCACCCAGCCTCCCTACCAGACTGTCTCTCTCACCCAGCCTCCCACTACCAGACTGTCTCTCACCCAGCCTCCCTACCAGACTGTCTCTCACCCAGCCTCCCTACCAGTCTCTCACCCAGCCTCCCTACCAGACTGTCCTCACCCAGCCTCCCTACCAGACTGTCTCTCACCCAGCCTCCCTACCAGACTGTCTCTCACCCAGCCTCCCTACCAGACTGTCTCTCACCCAGCCTCCCTACCAGACTGTCTCTCACCCAGCCTCCCTACCAGACTGTCTCTCACCCAGCCTCCCTACCAGACTGTCTCTCACCCAGCCTCCCTACCAGACTCCTCACCCAGCCTCCCTACCAGACTGTCTCTCACCCAGCCTCCCTACCAGACTGTCTCTCACCCAGCCTCCCTACCAGACTGTCTCTCACCCAGCCTCTCTACCAGACTCTCTCACCCCTCTAACCCCCTGTCTGACCGTCTCTATCTCGCTCACTCACTCACCCATTGTCTGTTTATCTTTCTGTGTATCTGTCTGTTTGTCCGTCCATCTCGAACATCTGCCACAGGCTCTCTCACTTCACATATCTTACTCTCTCCCTCTCTCATGAGTGCCAATGTCCCTCCCTACCTCCTCTCCTCTTTGAGTCCCAAATGAAAGTCATTCAGCTCACCTTGGTGTCCATCCTGAGTTGTCGCGTAGTTCCAGAGCTCGTTCCAGAGCAGCATCCACGGTCTCTTTCCTCTGTGTGTCAGTCAGGAACCATTAAGAACCGTTAGTCGACCACACCCTTCTGCTCATGACTTCCTTGTTCCATATCTTGCGCACTACACTTTCTTTTTCTCTCACCCACTCTTTCTATTTGCTGGCTCTCACACGTGGGCCACGTCACTTCCTTTTTTGTTCTGTCTTCCAGACTATTCTCTCTCACTGTCAGTCAGTCTGCCTCAATCGTCTCTGTGTTAGTGGTTCTCTTCTGTCTGTCTTATAGCCTGACGGCTGGTGTTTGCGGCTGGTGTTTGTCTATCTGTCTGTCTCTCTATTTCTCTCTGTTTGTGTTTGCTTGTCTTTGTCTGCTTGTCTCTCTTTTTGACAGCTTCTCTCCATATCTGTGTTTTTGCATGTCTCTCTTTTTAACAGCCTCTCTCTATGTCTGTGTGTCTGCATGTCTCTCTTTTTTCACATCCACTCTCTATGTCTGTGTGTCTGCATGTCTCTCTTTTTGACATCCTCTCTCTATGTCTGTGTGTCTGCATGTCTCTCTTTTTGACATCCTCTCTCTATGTCTGTGTGTCTGCATGTCTCTCTTTTTGACATCCTCTCTCTATGTCTGTGTGTCTGCATGTCTCTCTTTTTGACATCCACTCTCTATGTCTGTGTGTCTGCATGTCTCTCTTTTTAACAGCCTCTCTCTATGTCTGTGTGTCTGCATGTCTCTCTTTTTGACATCCACTCTCTATGTCTGTGTGTCTGCATGTCTCTCTTTTTGACATCCTCTCTCTATGTCTGTGTGTCTGCATGTCTCTCTTTTTGACATCCTCTCTCTATGTCTGTGTGTCTGCATGTCTCTCTTTTTGACATCCTCTCTCTATGTCTGTGTGTCTGCTTGTCTCTCTTTTGCACTATACCCCGTCTTGTAATGCATTCCCCAAATGTGACCCTGGAGACTTTTCAATGCTGTCGCCTTTTCAATGAATTGTACACATTTAAACGTAGGGAATGAAGCAAAAATTGTACGCAAAAAGTTTAAATAAAAGACATATATAATTCTCACAGTACTCATACATTTAAGCATCATCAAAGATTAGCGGGAAGGGAACTGTCCTTCACAGATTCAATTAGTGCAGAACCTCCAGTAAGAAAGTGCATTTTTTAAATTTATTTTTAACCAGGCAGGTCAGAGAACAAATTCTGATTTTCAATGACAGCCTGGGAACAGTGGTTTAACTGCCTGTTCAGGGGCAGAAGGACAGATTTGTACCTTGTCAGTGCAGGGGTTTGAACTCGCAACCTTCCGGTTACTAGTCCAATGCTCTAACCACTAGGCTACCCTGCCTCCCCATTGAAGAAGCATAGTACTGTACTGAGAAACACAATAAGGAAAATAGCCCCACTGGGCACATACGTAAGCTCAACGTCTAGTTTTGATTTACATTTGGTTGAGTTGTCAACTAACGAGTATTCAAAGTGAAATCAACAAATACAAATTACAGTGTCATTGACTTAGGTTAAAAGTTTGTTTAAAAACAGACTAAATACTCTTACGTTTATGCTAATCTTTTTCAAGTGCAATTAGTTTTCCATGTTGATTCAACATCACGTTAATTTTTATGGGTTGAAATGACAGCATTGATTCCATCAGTTATAGCCCAGTGGGGCGATGCTCTTGGAGAGTTGTCAGCACAGCCTCTCCAGCCACTACAATATTACACAACAGTGAGACGCCAGTCCAGGCCGGTCACGTTGGACATTGGGGCCAATTTAGGCCCTCAAACAGAGGACACAGTCTTCGCTCCAGGAGTTGGGGTGGCTTTTGGACTGTCCCCATCCAGTCACGTTCTTTACTTCGCAACATGCTGCACATCATCCTTCTCCTCCTCCTCACAAGACATGCCACTGGCCACACTGCACCAGACCACTGGATATAATATATATATATTTTGAACCTTTTCATCTCTTTTAGATTTCAGCAAGTAGTCTTCAAACAGGTGAATACAATCCAAATCAAATTTGATTGGTCACATACACATGGTTAGCAGATGTTATTGCGAGTGTAGAGAAATGCTTGTGCTTCTAGTTCCGACAGTGTAGCAATATCTGACAATGTAATCTAACAATTCCACAATAACTACCTAATATACACAAATCTCAGTAGAGGATTGGAATAAGAACATATACATATAAATACATGGATGATCAATAACTGAGCGGCATAGGCAAGATGCAATAGATGGTATAAAATACAGTATATACATATGAGATGAGTAATGCAAGATATGTAAACATTATTAAAGTGGCACTATTCAAGTGACTAGGGATCCATTTATTAAAGTGGCCAATGATTTGAAGTCTGTATGTAGGCAGCAGCCTCTCTTTGTTAGTGATGGCTGTTTACAGTCTGATGGCCTCAACATATCTTTATGGTTGGTTTGGTCTCTGAGCGCCGTACTCAGATTATTGTGTAACAGTATAATTTAAAAACGTCCCCTCGCCCATACCTGGGCGTGAACCAGGGACTCTCTGCATACATCAACAACAGTCACCCTCGAAGCGTCGTTACCCATCTCTCCACAAAAGCCACGGCGCTTGCAGAGCAAGGGGAACTACTACTTCAAGGTCTCAGAGCCAGTGACGTCACCAATTGAAACGATATTTAGCGCACACCCCCCTTTTGACCTTCCTCCGCAGCAACAGCATCAATGTAACAGTTTAACTTTAAACCGTCCCCTCTCCCATACCCGGGCGCGAACCAGGGACCTTCTGCACACATCAACAACAGTCACCCTCGAAGCGTCGTTACCCATCGCTCCACAAAAGCCGCATCCCTTGCAGAGCAAGGGGAACTACTACTTCAAGGTCACAGAGCCAGTGACGTCACCGATTGAAATGCTATTTAGCGCACACCGCTAACTAAGCTAGCCGTTTCACATCCGTTACACTTGCATGGTTTGCTTTTTCGGTAAAGCTTTTTTGAAATCTGACACAGCGGTTGCATTAAGGAGAAGTGTATCTAAAGTTCTTTGTATAACACTTGTATTTTCATCAACATTTATTATGAGTATTTCTGTAAATTGATGTGGCTCTCTGCAAAATCACCGGATGTTTTGGAACTCGTGAACGTAACACGCCAATGTATACTGAGTTTAAAAAATATATAAATATGAACTTTACCGAACAAAACATACATGTATTGTGTAACATGAAGTCCTATGAGTGTCATCTGATGAAGATCATCAAAGGTTAGTGATTAATTCTATCTCTATTTCAGATATTTGTGACTCCTCTCGTTGGTTGGAAAAATGGCTATGTTTTTTGTGACTCGGCTCTGACCTAACATAATCGTTTGTGGTGCTTTCTCCGTAAAGCCTATTTAAAATTGGACACTGTGGTGGGATTAACAAGAAGTGTATCTTTAAAATGGTGTGAAGTATTTGTATGTTTGAGGAATTTTAATTATGACATTTCTGTTGTTTGAATTTGGCGCCCTGCACTTTCACTGGCTTTAGTCATATCAATCCCGTTAGCGGGATCTCAGCCATAAGAAGTTTTAAAAGCGCTGTGCTGTTATAGCCTATCCAACATGCACATGCATGTACTCTAAATGCATGCATGTGTGAATTACTGGTTGTATTGTATTCTGCTGTTCTTTATTAACCATGTGCTCCAGACAGGGAGGAATGTGTATGCCATGCCATCAAAGCCAATTGCTAATATCAATAGTTAAAGAGGTTCACCAAACTCTTTTAGTTTTAGCATGTATTCAAATCAGCCTTCATCAAATATTAACCATGAGTTCTGTTTTTATTTCAAGGCTGCCTTTCACAAGACAAATCTTCTATTTTTTTAGAGTTTCATCCAAATCTAAAACTCACTTTGCATTCTCTTTGCTCACATAACTCGCTGCAGGAAACGGCGCTAAAGATGTGTGTATGTACTCTCTGGTGTCTGTAGAGCAGGACTAGGGTCATTTCAATTTCTTCTCTACTGTACTTAGTTCAGGAAATAAAAATGTGATGCAGCATATAGGGTAAGGTTTTACTGATTGTATGGTTTGTGTTACGGCATTGGTTCAGCAACCTTAATAGCCACCTGGGATTGACAAAGGTCTATTCCCTTTGTATTGCGGTGTATTTTGTTCTATTGTGTAGAAAAGGGGTATAGAAAAGAGGTGTATAAAGAGGAAAAAACATATTGTACTTTTAAGCTAATTTCTCCATTTGTTTCCCGTTCCTACTCGTACCGTTGGGACCTTCTTCTACACATAATACATCAAACTACCCATGACATGAGAGAAGAGAAATGGACATTGACGGGCCTGTATTAGGCTGTCAAACCTTCAATTTAGCAGATGATAGTTCCTCTCCACTCCTCCATGATGCATCGGCAGCAGGAGAGAATAGGCTTTCATTTGAATGCCTGCTTGTCACTTTGACTGGAACTTAATGTTCAGTAATGAGACAAATGTGTCTTGACAGTCCATGATGGAAAACAACACACCTTTTATTTAAACTAGGCAAGTCAGTTAATGAAGAACAAATGATTATTTACAATGACAGCCTAGGAACAGTGGATTAACTGCTTTTAACTGCCTTGTACAGAGGCAGAACAACAGATTTGTACCTTGTCAGCTCGGGGATTCAATCCAAAAACCTTTTGGTTCCTGGCCCCACACTCTAACCACTAGGCTATCTGTTGCCCCTTCTCGAGAGACAGCACCAGCCGTCTGGTGAATCATTGGGATTCATCTCTTTCATATCTGGGTAGCTGGGTAGAGACAACCGCAGATGCCTGGCAATGTGGGGGAAACATATAGAATAGACGGTAGAAGAACACAGACTTCATCATTATCAGTCATGTGCTTGATCTCAAATAGACCCTAACTGTAAATATTTCTACAACTGTGTTCACAACAGTTACATTTTTAGGCCAATTTGGTGAGAATTTCCCCAATACAGAGTAGTAATAATAAATAATATCTGAGATCTCCTGGGAGACCTCCTCCAGAAATAGAATAGGTCTTAAAGCAGGCGGAATGATCCTCATTAAAATAGAACCAGTGGCTTATAGTATTTTTCCCCTTGGAATGAGTAAATCAAGATGATGTTTTCGACTCTGTCTGTGTGTATTTGCCTGTGTGTGCACTCGTGACTGATATGAAAAATCAAGCTTAAGGGAGAACAAGGAAGTAGGGTGTTGGTTGGTTGTGTCTGCCTGTCTGTAAATATTGTATGTGTTTGAGTGTGTAAGTGCGTGTTCAATGTGAGTTTTATGCAATTATCAGAGGGCTATGAGGAAGTAGTGTTGTTCTTTGTCCTCCTGGGACACGGACACACGCGCGCACACACACACACACACACACACACACACACACACACACACACACACACACACACACACACACACACACACACACACACACACACACACACACACACACACACACACACACACACACACACACACACACACACACACACACACACACACACCAGATATTGTGGTCGGAGGAACATCCCTCTGTGTGTGTTTGTGTAGATGCTATGCTCTCAGGACAATGTTTGTATGACAATTCCTAATCTGAACCCTCAACTGAATAACACCACCAAGTCAGGTACATTTGTAACCAGGTACATTGTCAAAATGTGCATATCAGTTCGATTTGTACAGACCAGGGAGGAATATCCTGCAATGAACTTAAACTACCTTGAACTAAATACCCATCTGCACAATAAAACCAAGTTAGAGGGCTATCTGAGGGTAGACTTTCTACCTAGATCTTAAATTACATCTATTTGTCATACTCTCTCCACTCGCTTACCCTCTCTTTCAGCCTCCATTCCTCTCCCTCTCTCTCTCTTTCTCGTCGCAGAGTAGGACTAATGGCCTGCATGGTATCTCTCTAGAATGATGAGTTGAAACTGAAATGTGAAAGACAACAGGATTAGCGGGAGGGAGGCAGACTGTAGATACAGTGTGGTGGTTTTTCCTTCGAAGCACATTACCATGCTCAATTACTGCCTTCATCCCCGACCTTCAGAGGCTCACCCCAGGGCTGGAGGGGCGAACCGGGAGGCCTCAGGGTCTCTTTGTTTCAGAGGAGGGGGGAGGAGGTTGGGGGGAGAGGGTGGGAATGGGGGAGGTTGAGGGGGAGGTAGGTGGAGGAGGTTTGGGCAGTGACCATGTGTTGTAATAATCCCAGGCTTCATCTGCCGCTGTGAGGGACGTGTGTCACAGACAGGCAGATTGTTCAAAAGGGCAAGGTGCTCACGGCAAGCAGGCACATGGAAGATGGTTTCCGCTTGGGCGAAGCTGCGAGTCCTGCATCACATATGGCCCAAAAGTGCCAGGGGATGTCTGACTGTCTCCCTGTCTACCTGTCTGTCTTTCTACCTTTCTGAGTGCAGGGTATGTAGGATGTAGTACTGACTGCGCTAAAGGGAAGTGGAAGGGAGGAGGGTGGGAGGGAAGAGTAGAGTGGAGTGGGAGGGAGGGAGGAGGGTGGGAGAGAGAAGAGCGGAGTGGGAGGGAGGAGGGTGGGTGAGAGGAGGAGAGGGAAGTAGGGCATTGGGGTAGGAAGCTGGTCTGGGGAGGATGGAGGGAAACCTGTGGCCCCACACAACTGAGAACTTGATTGAAGTTTACGGTCATCTCTGTCCACGCACTTCGAGGCTGCGTAAAACAATGACTGCTAAATTATCCAAGACCAGCTCAGTTAATCCCTACCATTGTTACAATGAGTCGTCATAATGCTGCATCAAATGTACATGATCTTAGGAGCATTGGCAAACACAATGTAAATAATTGAATAATTGTATTCGGTGCAATTAGGGGTACATCTGTTTATCCTACTACTATTGTAAGCAGTAATCTTGAGCCTATAAACCAGAATTACACTCTTAGCACTGAGGCGGTGTGCAATTGTAGGAACACCACTTTATGTAAATAACATGAGTATGTCTCCCTCTGAAAAGCTTCCCAGTAAAGCATTAAAAACAATCAAGCAACCCAGAAAAGTGCTAAAAATAGCCCATATTAACATATAAGAAACAAGGTCCATGAAGTCAATAACTTGCTTGTAACAGATGACATTCATATTCTGACTATCTCTGAAACTCACTTAGATAATACCTTTGATGATACAGTGGTAGCAATACATGGTTATAACATGTACCGAAAAGACAGAAATGCCAACGGAGGCGGTGTTGTAGTTTATATTCAGAACCACTGTAATGGCTTTCCTCAGAAGAGGAAGAGTAGCGAGAAGGATCGGAGGACCAATTCGATCGGAGGATCGGAGGACCAATGCGCAGCGTGGTAAGTGTCCATAACATTTATTTACAGACATAAACTGAACACTACAAAACAATAAACGTGAAATGAACGAACCCGAAACAGTACCGTGTGGCAACAAACACTCACACGGAAACAAACACCCACAACTCAAAAGTGAAACCCAGGCTACCTAAGTATGATTCTCAATCAGAGACAACTAATGACACCTGCCTCTGATTGAGAACCATACTAGGCTGAACTCAAAACCCCAACATAGAAAAACACACCTAGACTGTCCACCGCAACTCACGCCCTGACCATACTAAATAAAGACAAAACAAAGGAAATAAAGGTCAGAACGTGACAACCACATTCCTGTAAATATTAGAGAGGATCTCATGTTAAACAATGTTGAAGTAATATGGCTACAGGTTGCCTCACCTAATGCCCATTCTTGTGGGAAGCTGCTATAGACCACCAAGGGCTAACAGTCAGCATCTGGATAATATGTGTGAAATGCTTGATAATGTATATGATATCAACAGGGAAGTATATTTTCTGGTGATTGAGGGATTGACGTCAACGGGACAGTTGTAAATCATGCAGCGCCATTTGTGACCATCGCAGCCTTTTAGAGAAACAACAAATGTCGGTACATATAAGTGTCTTATATCGGCCGAAAGCTTAAATTCTTGTTAAATTAACTACACTGTCCAATTTACATGAGCTATTACCTAACAACAAAACATTTTTTCATCGCGATAGGTTTGATAAATTCATCTCTGAAGGTGAAATGTATACTTACATTCTGAAATATTGCTCTGATTTATCATCCAAAGTGTCCCAGAGATAACATGAAGTGTCGTTTTTGATTTAAAAAAAATCATATCCTAAAAAGGTCCATATAGCATGCACAATCTATTTTGTATTTCCACTCGTTCAATTTCCAAAGAAAGGAATCTGTGAAAATCTAACCCTAAACGTAATTGCAACCAGGCAAATCACGTTTGTATGTATTCCTCTGAGATCCCAGAACGTAATGAAGACCGATGACGTGGCCGGTCTTCATTTGATCAACTATATCTTTGTCAAATAAGCACCAATCGGGGTCAAACAAAGCTAGCTAGATAGCCAATGAGCTGGGCTTTACGGGAGTATCCAGTGTCTGTCGCAAAATGTAGGTGCTAACATTTTGCGACAGCATGCCTTGTCCTTTTGGACAAAAATTATAAGAATATTCAGAGTTATGAAGTTATGAAAACTGGTGGTTTTGCAAATGTTGAACTTATAATATGGCTACTAATACTGGAAAAGCTATATCAAAGTCCAAGTATATAGATTTGACAATATTCTTGCAACGTAATGTAATATGATCCTACGGAAACTTTGTACATACCCCGCTGCCATCTTGTGGGCACAATCGGTATTACAGCCAGAATGATGGCTAGAACTGGGACCTTTCTCTTGCATTTCAAAGATGATGGTAGAAAAAATGGTTGTTTTTTCTTTTCTTCTACCAGATCTATTGCATATTCTCCTACATGCAATTCACATTTCCACAAACTTCAAAGCATTTCCTTTCATATGGTACCAAGAATATGCATATCCTTGCTTCAGGGCCTGACCTACAGGCAGTTAGATTTGATATGTAATTTTAGGTGAAAATTTTAAATAATGGTGCTATCCCTAAGAAGTTTTATTGCCTGGCTATCATCAAGCTGCCCATTCAAGAAAAAACATCAATCTGTAACCAGTGCCTGCAACCTGGATCAGGTTGTCTGTCAACCTACCAGGGCAGTTACAAACAGGAATTAAATCATTAACATGTATTGATCACATTTTTACAAACGCTGCAGATATTTGCTTTAAATCAGTATCCAAATCCATAGGATGTAGTGATCACAATATAATAGCCATATCTAAGAAAACCAAAGTTCCAAAAGCTGGGCCTAATATAATGTATAAGAGGTCATAAAATACGTTTTGTGGTGATTCATATCTTGATTATGTAAAGAATATTTGCTGGTCTGTGGTGTCTAATGAAGAGCAACCAGACGCTGCACTTGACGCATATATGAGACTACTTATTCCAGTTACTAATAAGTACGCACCCATTCAAAAAATGACTGTAAAAATTGTTCATTCCCCTTGGATTGATGAGGAATTTAAAAAATGTATGGTTGAGAGGGATGAGGCAAAAGGTACGGCAATTAGGTCTGCCAGCTCAACTGAATCGCAAACGTACTGCAAATTAAGGAATCATGTGACTAAACTAAATAAAAAGGAACTACACTATAAAACAAAGATAAATTATATAAAGAATGATAGTAAAAAGCTTTGGTGCACCTAAAATTAAATCTTGGGGAAAAAGCCAACTCGTCTCCTTCATTTATTTAGTCAGATGGCTCATTCATCACAAATCCCACTGATATGGCGAACTACTTCAATTACTTTTTCATTGGCAAGAACTTATGGCAAGGAGTCCCCTAAAGGGACCCCCTCCAATTCAGCTGAAAAGGTGACGTGGGAAATTCAAAAAATATTCTTTAGAAATATTTAACTTTCACACATTAACAAGTCAAACACAGCAAATGAAAGATAAACATCTTGTTCATCTAACCATCGTGTCTGATTTTTAAAATGTTTTACAGCGAAAACACAACATATATTTATGTTAGATCACCACCAAATTCAAAAACACACAGACATTTTTCACAGGCAAGGATAGTCACAAAAGCAGAAATATAGATCAAATGAATCACTAACCTTTGATTATCTCCATCAGATGACACTCATAGGACATCATGTTATACATGTATTGGTGTTTTGTTCGATAATGTGCATATATATATATAAAAAATCTCAGTTTACATTGGCGCGTTACGTGCAGTAATGTTTTGATTCCAAGACATCTGGTGATTTTGCAGAAATACTCACAATAAACATTGATAAAAGATGCAAGTGTTATTCACAGAATTAAAGATAAAACGTATCCTCTATGCAACCGCTGTGTCAGATTTCAAAAAAACTTTACGGAAAAAGAATAATCTGAGAACTGCGATCAGAACCCAAAGAAATAGCAGCCATTTTGGTGTCAACAGAAGCTACAAAAAACACTATAAATATTAATTTACCTTTGAATATCTTCATCAGAAGGCAGTTCCAGGAATCCCAGTTCAACAATAAATGACTGATTTGTTCCATAAAGCCCATCATTTAGCCACTTGTTGTTAGCTTGTTCAGCCCAGCATTCAATCCTCAAAAAGCACGAGCAATTCCTCCAGACAAAAACTCAAAAAGTTCCGTTACAGGTCATAGAAACAAGTCAAATGATGTATGCAATCCATATTTAGGCTGTTTTAAACATTAATCAGCAATAAGGTTCCAACTGGAGAATTTAATTGTCTGAAGAAACGCATTGGAACGGAAAGAACACTCTCTCGTGACGCGTGCAATGAGGCCGAGGCTTTCTGCCAGACCACCCACTCAAAGAGCTATTATGAGCCCCTCCTTTATAGTAGAATCATACAACCAGAATCTAAAGACGGTGACATATTGTGGAAGCCCTAGGAAGTGCATGCACATCCATATCTAAGATGGACTTCAAATGGCGCTGTTTTCAAAATCGAGGTCTCACTTCCTGTTTGGATTTCTTCTCAGGTTTTTGTCTGTCATATGAGTCCTGTTATACTCACAGACATAATCCAAACAGTTTTAGAAACTTCAAAGTGTTTTCTATCCACCAGTAATAATAATATGCATATATTCCCATCTGGGAAAGAGTAGGAGGCAGTTTACTCTGGGCACGCCTTTCATCCAAAAGTGAAAATGCTGTCCCCTAGCCCCAACAGGTTGGCAAACTTCGGGATGACATGCCAGCAACAAACGCTGACACCACACATCCAAGTATATCGCACCAAGTTATGAAAGACAAGCATTGTACTTTTGATTTACGTAAAGTCAGTGTGGAAGAGGTGAAAAAATGATCAACAATGACAAGCCACCAGGGTCTGACAATCTAGATGGAAAATTACTGAAGATAATAGCAGACTATATTGCCACTCCTATTTGCCACATCTTCAATTAAAATTATGTCTGTGAGTATAACAGAACTGGCAGTATGGCAGTCGAAACCCCGAGGACAAACCATCCACCCCAAAGAAAATTCAGCCTACCACTGTTTTCAATGGCTGTCACTTTTATTATAAGGCGGTTCCTAGGGCTTCCACTAGATGTCAACAGTCTTTAGAAAGAGTTTCATGTTGTTTTTTGGAAAAATGAGCCAGAAATTGTTGTTTTTCTAGGTGGCTCCCAAGAGAACGCGTTATTTGGTATTTTTCTCTGGTACAGACAATAACAATTCTCTGTCTTCATTTTTATACTTTATTTACGTATTAGGGTACCCAAGGTTTGATTATAATCGTTATTTGACTTGTTTGGAAAAGTTTATTGGTAACGTTTGGGATTCATTTTGTGTGCATTTTGATGGAGGGAAACTGGGTGGATTATTGACTGAAGTGCGCCAGCTAAACTGAGTTTTTATGGATATAAAGAAGGACATTATCGAACAAAAGGACCATTTGTGATGTATCTGGGACCTTTTGGAGTGCCAACAAAAGAAGATCATCAAAGGTAAGGCATTTATTATATCACTATTTCTGACTTTCGTGGAGCATCTGCCTGGTTGAAATATGTTTTTAATGCTTTTGTATGGGGGGCGCTGTCCTCAGATAATCGCATGGTGTGCTTTCGCTCTAAAGCCTTTTTGAAATCTGACACAGCGGCTGGATTAACAAGAAGCTAAGGTTTATTTTGATATATTACACTTGTGATTTTATGAAAGTTAAATATTTATAATTCTGTAGTTTGAATTTCACGCTCTGCAATTTCACCGGATGTTGGCCAGGTGGGACGCTACCATCCCACCTACCCATAAGAAGTTAACTTCTTGGTGCCAGGGGGGCAGTATTGAGTAGCTTGGATGAATAATGTGCCCAGAGTAAACTGCCTGCTACTCTGTCCCAGATGCCAATATATGCATATTATTAGTAGTATTGGATAGAAAACACTCTGAAGTTTCAAAAACTGTTTGAATGATGTCTGTGAGTATAACAGAACTCACATAGCAGACGAAAACATGAGACAAATCCAACCAGGAAGTGGGAAATCTGAGGTTTGTAGTTTCATTTAAGTGATTGCCTATCCAATATGCTGTGTCTATGGGGCCAGATTGCACTTCCCAAGGCTTCCAGCAGTCTTTAGAAAGTTGTTTGAGGCTTCTATTGTGGAAGGGTGTCAAATAAGAGCTGTTTCAACAAGTGGACTAGGGGCACTATTTTTATGTTTGGAAAAATAACGTCCCCAAAGTAAACGGCCTATTTCTCAGGACCAGATGCTAGATTATGCATATAATTGACAGATTAGGATGGAAAACACTGTCTGTGAAAATATTGTCTGTGAGTATAACAGAACTGATATTGCAGGTGAAACCCTGAGGAAAATCCAGTCAAGAAGTGCCTCTTATTTTGAAACCATTCTGTTCCTATGCATGCCTATCCTCCATTTAAAGGGATATCAACCAGATTCCTTTTTCTCTGGCTTCCCTAAGGTGTCAACAGTCTTTAGACGTAGTTTCAGGCTTTTATTTTTTTAAATGAGCGTGAAAGATCACATTGCGTAATTGGGTAGATGGGGGCTCTCAGAGTGATTTTTTGCGCTACAGAGTAAAGCCGCCATTGTTCCTCCCGCTGTTATTGAAAAACCTACACACTCGGTTGATATATTATCGAATATATATTTTAAAAACTACCTGAGGAATGATTATAAAAAACGTTTGACATGTTTCTGTGGACATTATGAAGACAACGTCTGCGTTGTCATGACTGCTCTTTCCTGTGGATTTCGAACAGAACGCAACAAACAAACGTCAGTATTTTAGGTATAAAAATAATCTTAATGAACATTTGTTGCGTAACTGGTAGTCTCGTGAGTGAAAACATCCGAAGATCATCAAAGGTAAACTGTTAATTTGATTGCTTTTCTGATTCTCCTGACCAAACTTCCTGATGCTAAGTGTACATAATGCTATGCTAGGGTATCGATAAATTTACAGAAACGCTTGGATTGCTTTCGCTGTAAAGCATAATTTCAAAATCTGAGACGACAGGTGGATTACCAAAAGGCTAAACTGTGTTTTGCAATATTGCACTTGTGATTTCATGAATATGAATATTTTTTAGTAATAATATTATTATTTGACTGTTGCGCTATGCTATTCAGCGGTTGCTGATGAAAATGATCCCACGACAGGGATGGGTATCGTCAAGAAGCTAAGAACAAGTTTATCTTTAATTCTATGTAAAATATGTGTCTTTCATCAAAGTTTATGATGAGTATTTCTGTTATTTGATGTGGCTCTCTGCAATTTCTCCAGATGTTTTGGAGGCATTTCTGAACATGGCGCCAATGTAAACTGTAGTTTTTGGATATATATATGAACTTGATTGAACAAAACATACATGTATTGTGAACATTGAATCCTGGGAGTGTCATCTGATGGAGATCGTCAAAGGTTAGTGATTCATTTTATCTATATTTCTGCTTTTTGTGACACCTCTCTTTGGTTGGAAAATGGCTGAATGCTTTCTTTGACTAGTTGCTGACCTAACATAATGATACGTTCTGCTTTTGCCGAAAAGCCTTTGGTTGGATTAACGAGAAGTGTATCTTTAAAATGGTGTAAAATACTTGTATGGTTGGGGAATTTTAATTATGAGATTTCTGTTGTTTTGAATTTGGTGCCCTGTACTTTCACTGGCTGTTGGCGAGATGGGAGCGACCCGAATGATCACAGAGAGGTTAAGAGTAGCTGCTGCTTTTTCACCTCTCATGTTGCTGGAGTGACATTTCCAGTGAAGGCTCTTGTTGGAGAAAGATTTTGGATATGACATGTATCTGTATAAAAACACTGGAGGCATGTTGGAATTGTGTATCAGTTAGGCCTAGGACTAGATTATCCTTGCCATTTTATTTGTACAGTAGAGTATAGTCAATTGTTACTAAAAGATCTGTAAGAAAAACGCTGCATGTTTTGTTGCTTCGTCTTTTACATTTTACGTATTTGGATCGACGGGAGGCCTAATTTGTATTGATTCCCACAACATCACCTACTATAAATATTGTACCTTTTGGTAGTAACATTTTGATCAGTTGAAAGGCTTCCTATTCATATCGCACTCAATACCAGAAAAGCACTAAGAGTTTGTATTTGAGTCTGAGGTATTTTCCACAATCTGGAATCAAGGCTTAAGCTTCCTAAACTAACTGTCCTCTGAGCTCAAAAGGTAAATCATAGTCGTTTTTCTCTGGGCGTCGCTCAACCACCGGATCCTTCCTTCTGATTGGCTGCTGTGGGGCAGTCAAGCCCCTCCCACTTCCCTGTTGGAGAAGAAAGCTGTGTCAAGAAGGTGAGAGACATGACGATACTATATAGCACCGTAGACAAAATCCTAGCTTGAAATAATTTTGATGTGAAACTTCCCATCCAATCCAAAAAATCAAGGTGATAGAACACATCTAGTCCAATATGTGAAACTATAAGGGTCATCACCCCTCAGGGATCAATAACTAGTACTTTATCCCAGTGGGGTTGTGCTGACCTGAGGGTAACTGGGTGGGGGTGGTCTCCACTCTCGCCTCTGCTCTGGTAACCAGGGGTCAAACTGTGAAGGAGGCAGTGGGAGAGACAACCCCAGCACGTCCTGATACATGCCCCAGTCTCTCACCTCCTCATACTCATGGCCTATTGGCTCTAGTGGGTAGCAGGGGGCATCTTGAAAAAGGGAGCCAAAGAGGTAATTTGAAGTTAAACAGAGAAATGTCTCTGTCTTTTCTCTTGTGATGTATTATTCATAGGTAGTATTTTGGTTTCTCTCACCTTGCCCTTGTGCTCCCTCGGGGTGGGGGTAGAGAGAGGTGTGGTAGTCACTGGTGGGGTAGTAGTAGTGGGAGCCCTCCTGGGAGGACAAAGACCATAGGTGAAAACATAGACAGATGCTGTACTGTACAGTCGTGGCCAAAAGTTGTGAGAATGACACAAATATTAATTTCCACAAAGTTCGCTGCTTCAGTGTCTTTAGATATTTTTGACAGATGTTACTATGGAATACTGAAGTATAATTACAAGCATTTCTTAAGTGTCAAAGGCTTTTATTGACAATTACATGAAGTTGATGCAAAGAGTCAATATTTGCAGTGTTGGTCCTTCTTTTTCAAGACCTCTGCATTCTGCCCTGACATGCTGTCAATTAACTTCTGGGTCACATCCTGACTGATGGCAGCCCATTCTTGCATAATCAATGCTTGGAGTTTGTCAGACTTTGTGGGTTTTTGTTTGTCCACTCGCCTCTTGAGGATTTCCTGGCCATGGACCCAACGTATCGATGTTTTGTTTCCCAAGCCACTTAGTTATCACTTTTGCCTTATGGCAAGGTGCTCCATCATGTTGGAAAAGGCATTGTTCGTCACCAAACTGTTCCTGGATAGTTGGGAGAAGTTGCTCTCGGAGGATGTGTTGGTACCATTATTTATTCATGGCTGTGTTAAAGGCAAAATTGTGAGTGAGCCCACTCCCTTGGCTGAGAAGCAGCCCCACACATGAATGGTCTCAGGAAGCTTTACTGTTGGCATGACACAGGACTGATGGTTGCGCTCACCTTATCTTCTCTGGACAAGATTTTTTCTGGATGCCCCAAACAATCGTAAAGGGGATTCATCAGAGAAAATGACTTTACCCCAGTCCTCAGCAGTCCAATCCTTGTACCTTTTGCAGTCTGTCCCTGATGTTTTCCTGGAGAGAAGTGGCTTCTTTGCTGCCCTTCTTGACACCAAGCCATTCTCCAAAAGTCTTTGCCTCACTGTGCGTGCAGATGCACTCACACCTGCCTGCTGCCATTCCTGAGCAAGCTCTGTACTGGTGGTGCCCCGATCCCGCAGCTGAATCAACTTTAGGAGACGGTCCTGGTGCTTGCTGGACTTTCTTGGGCTCCCTGAAGCCTTCTTCACAACAATTGAACCGCTCTCCTTGAAGTTCTTGATGATCCGATAAATAGTTGATTTAGGTGCAATCTGACTGGCAGCAATATCCTTGCCTGTGAAGACCTTTTTGCGCAAAGCAATGATGACGGCACGTGTTTCCTTGCAGCTAACCATGGATGACAGAGGAAGAACAATGATTCCAAGCACCATCCTCCTTTTGAAGCTTCCAGTCTGTTATTTGAACTCAATCAGCATGTCCTCGTCAACACTCACACCTGTGTTAACGAGAGAATCACTGACATGATGTCAGCTGGTCCTTTTGTGGCAGGGCTGAAATGCAGTGGAAATGTTTCTTTGGGGATTCAGTTCATTTGCATGGCAAAGAGGGACTTTGCAATTAATTGCAATTCATCTGATTACTCTTAATAACATTCTGGAGCATATGCAATTTTCCATCATACAAACTGAGGCAGCAGACTTTGTGAAAATTAATATTTGAGTCATTCTCAAAACTTTTGGCCACGACAGTCCATGGTGACTCTGTAGAGAGACACATGACAAACAGTATATTTTGTTGCCTAGACTAGATGTATTGTATTATAACTCAGGGTTAGCTAACATCTCTGAGGAGAATTTGCTTGCATTAGATCCTATTCTAACAATAGTCTCTCTCTGCCGGTGTTGTTATATTCTACTTAACATTTTTCTGCAGGGTTCAATGCCTTGTTGGCCTTTTACAATGTGCAATTTCACCAGGATCGAAGTGTATTTTGCATGCTAATTGTGGGCTATCGATCTCCCTTTCCTACTCTGAAAACAGCCAAAGGTGTTTATTAGTTTATCTCTCCTCTGTTTCCCTCGTTATGCCTGACTCCTCCACTTCCTCTCTTCTGACCGATCTCCCCCTTCCTTAATCCTTCCTTTTCTGCTCACCTCTCCACCTCTGTCTGCTAGCATCCTCCTACCTCTCACCCTCCTGTTCTCTCACTTTATTCTTCTCCTATTCCCCTCAAAGCCCCTCCCTCTGTCTCTTTATTTTGTCAACTTCCTCTTCTCTCCCCTTCATCCACCACACTGTACTGTGTTTTTCACTCCCTCTCTGTCAACCCCCTTTCTCCCTCTTTCCTCTCCTTACTCCCTCTTTCCCATCCTTACTCCCTCTTTCCTCTCCTTACTACCTCTTTCCTCTCCTTACTCCCTTGTTCTCATCCTTACTCCCTCTTTCCTCTCCTTACTCCATCTTTCCTCTTCTTACTCCCTCTTTCCCATCCTTACTCCCTCTTTCCTCTCCTTACTCCCTCGTTCCCATCCTTACTCCCTCTTTCCTCTCCTTACTCCATCTTTCCTCTTCTTACTCCCTCTTTCCCATCCTTACTCCCTCTTTCCTCTCCTTACTACATCTTTCCTCTTCTTACTCCCTCGTTCCCATCCTTACTCCCTCTTTCCCATCCTTACCCCCTCTTTCCCATCCTTACTCCCTCTTTCCTCTCCTTACTCCCTCGTTCCCATCCTTACTCCATCTTTCCTCTCCTTACTCCCTCGTTCCCATCCTTACTCCCTCTTTCCCATCCTTACTCCCTCTTTCCCATCCTTACTCCCTCTTTCCCATCCTTACTCCCTCTTTCCTCTCCTTACTCCCTCTTTCCCATCCTTACCCCCTCTTTTCCATCCTTACTCCCTCTTTCCCATCCTTACCCCCTCTTTCCCATCCTTACTCCCTCTTTCCTCTCCTTACTCCCTCTTTCCCATCCTTACTCCCTCTTTCCTCTTCTTACTCCTTCTCCTCAGTTGTGCAACTCACTAAGTATCCCCCTTTTTCTCCTCTCTTTCGTCCACCCCGCCTCTCCCCACCTCCTCCTCCCCCTCGCTCTCCTCTTACCCCAGCGTAGCTCTCGTAGACGCTGCTGTCTGGTTCTGATCCGCTGTCGATGAGGAGGGTGCGCTGGGCCGCAGGATTCACCAGTTCTCTGACCTCATACCTGGTGGAGCCGCTGGCAGTGGACACAGTGGACCTGGATATGACAGACAGAACAAAGCGTCAAACCTTCTCCATTCTTTTTTACTTTTCTGTATCTTTTTTAATTAGAAACACAGCATCACATCCCGACTCCCAACCACCCACCCACATCCTCCCATCTCACTCTTTTATTTTTTTCCTTCCCATTTTTAAATGAAGACATATCAACATCAGCCAATCAACACCCTCCATCCCATCACCCACCCACTCATCGTATGTCACTCTTTCTTAATCCTCAGGGAGAAAATAGCTACATACAAAGACATGTACACTACAGTACAGTGCACAAGAGCATAGCACTGTCAATGCCATATGGCGTATTGCATTTTAAGTATATTCGGATGTGACACCTGTATTCGCGCTGTTGCTTTGCCCCCTAATTGCAAAGTTAGACTGACAGGAGTGTCTGCTTTACTCTTTTGTTGCTACATTACATCATACAAAATGGGAGACTTTTGTCCATCACAGGGTCCTGGAGTTTTGCTGTTGTGGGTACTGGGTGTGGTCTGTCAGTAAGGCAGGGTTTAGGCCTCTGAGAGGGGATTGGACGTATAGTCATTTGTCTGTACCCACTGGACTGGATTGGGTGCTGATTAGCCTGGACACACAGAGACAGACTAAGATGATGACTCACCCATCTTCACTCTTCTTCCCATCTGAAACACTGCCTTTACTCTCTGGAGAAGAGAGGGAGGGAGAGTGAGAGAGGGAGAGAGAGTGAGGGCAAGAGAGAGAGAGCGAGAGAGGGTGGGGGATGAATGAGTGGGGATTAGAAATTGGATAGGGGCACTATTGAAGAAGTAAAAGAGATCTGACAGAGAAGTATGGATGAAGAAATAAAGAAGTGTGTGAGGACGAAGGGTGGAGAGGAGAGAGTGAGATGAGAGGTATGTGAGAGAGGCGACCTGACAGTTGCAGGGAACGGAAACTGAGGGAGACGGATATAGAGATAACGGAAGTGAGGGATGGAGGGAGAGAGAGAGAGAGAGAGAGAGAGAGAGAGAGAGAGAGAGAGAGAGAGAGAGAGAGAGAGAGAGAGTAAGAGGGGGAGAGAGAAAAAATAAAATAAATTAGATGAAGGGAAAGATAGAGGGAAGAAGTGACAGTCTTGGAGGATGGTTGCAGAGGGAGGGAGGGACAGATGGGTGTGTTTGGAGGGAAAGGAGGAGGAGAAGAGATAAGAGAGAAATAGCGGGAGAGAGAAAGAAAGAAAGAAATGAGAGATGCATTAAGATTCAGGCTCAACTCTTTGGTGACTTGGGCAGAGGTTTCTGAGACAGATGCAGAAGAAAACAGTCACACAATCTTGACCATGGTTTTGCCACGGTTACCTGTCTGGCCACGCCTCTTCTTCCACCTCAGACACAGGAAGCAGCCCAGCCAGTTGAGAGCCAGCAGCGGAGCCCCACCAACCACCGCCATGATCACAGTCTGATACAGTGACAACCCTCTTGTCTCTGGTTTACAAGAGAACCAAGAACAGGAATGAGTTGATCCACCATGATGACATCATAGGAAGCAAGATCCAGGAAAAGGGTGTTCGGTTGTAAATATTTTTTGTTTGTATGATTAATAGCTTTTGTGTGATTAAGGGGAAGTAGAAAGAGGCCTTAAGTCTCTGGGGATGTTTTTGTATTGTAAGGTGATAGTAAAAGTAGAGAGAAAGGGTTAGTTGATATTAGGGAGTGTGTAGTTTTAGATAAATGTCTGTTAGGGTTCCGGTGACTGGAAACCACAGATATTTTCAATGGCCTAAACAGCAACAAGATAAGAGGAAGTGGTGCCAACAGTGGTTGAGATGATTGAAACTCCTGGGTCATGGTTAACAGCAGACCATGTCCTTAAGCTCCATGGAAAGTGCTGTGTGATGTGAGCGGAAAACTACTGATATATCATTGTATGTGTGGGAAGCTTTGCTGGGATATAAGAGTGCTGCGCCACTCGAAAGGCACGTATATGGCTGCACCACTCGATGGGCGCCCATTACAGCTGTTGCGTCTTTGGTATTTAACAATTGAATTTCACTCTGAGTTTTGACTCTTTTGTGGTAAATCCGTTTATTGCATAATGAGTCAAACTTATTAAGGGATAATAATAATCAGTATGTAAGCTGGTATCTCACTTCCTTTATTGATAGAAGACTAACAGAATGAAAGAAAGTAGAATTTATGACCACGGCTGCCATAACTACAGTACCATTACTCAAAGAGCACACATTTAAGGGCATTTGAGGTGCATACTGTATATTAACATGATTTAGCCAGCTTAGAAAATAGGTGTTTTCCATAGTTCAAAAAAATATGAAGTAAACTTACCTTCCCCTAAGGGGTCCTCTTCCTGGACTGCTCCTTCCCACTCTGGTTAGAAGAACCATGGAAGACAGGGAAAAAAACATCAATGCTGTTCTAACGCTGCAAGATAAACCTGGGTCAAATGTCAAATGACATCCTATTCCCCATATAGTGCCAAGACTATTAATGTTCTACCAAATGGGGCATAGGATGTCATTAGAGACATAACCTGATCTCAGCACCAGCTGGGCAGGAGTCCAAACCATCTAATGTCCGACCATTGTCCCTCTCCTAGCTTGGACCCAGAAGTCATGTTGTGAACTTGCTCTAGACTGACCCTCGGTGGTGATGGTGAGTACTGAGTTGTTGTCTGCGTAGCCGCTCTCTCCCATGGAGTTGAGTGCGTTGACAGAAAAGTTGTATGTAGTGGCGGGCGACAGGCCTGTCACAATGAAGATGTTTGCTCTCGGAGGGAACACATCCACGTAGAGGAAACTCACAGAGTCAGCCCAACGGTACCTGTCAATCAACAGTATCTTAGTCAGTACAGGGATGGGCTCTCACCTGACAGGAGTGAAATGGAATTGACCCTTGATCCGGGCCTGTTCCTAATATGACTATCAAGGATGTGTTGGTTTGTTATGAATGCAAAGAAGAGATCACAATATTTGACACATCATGTTCGGCCAAACTGTAGTCAATGCTCTATCACCTGACACGGAATCTCTGCTCCAAGCCCCCATCGAAGCCTGGGATCCATTCTAGAGTTGCAGAGGCATGGGTGAAGCTGACCAGGCGGAATTCTGAGGGAGGATCTGGTTGATCTGTGTGTTAGAGAGAGAGATGGAAGGTAAGAGAACGAGAGAGGGGGGGAGGCAGAGAAAGGGAGAGAAAATTGGGGGAAAAACAGGGTGGGAAAAATGTAGAGAAATGGAAAGAGAGAGAGAGAAAGAAGGGGGGTAGATTGAAGGGTAGGTGAAATAGGAGGATAGAAAGGATAAACAAGAGAATGACAGAGGAAGAGAGCAGAAGAGAAGGAGAGAGTTCAGCACTAGAATGAGAGAGAGAAGCTGTGCTTGCAGGCAAGCAGGCAGCTCTGTTTGCAGAGTAAATCATTTCCATTATCAGTTCCGCTCATAAGATACGAGGTTAGAGGGGTCAGTCTTATTTGGATCTGTCTTTTTTTAATCCAAACCGCGGCAGCGAGGCGGCAGGGATAGAATACAGCCTTCTTTCCTTTCCCGGACTTCTGATGATAAGGAAGCATGTAACATTTATTATCGCTGCGTCAGATTAATTATGAATATTCAAGGCAGTAAAAAAAAAACAGAGGGAGAAACAAAAACAGCAGTGAATTGTATTTCACGCTTTTAAACATTAAATGTGTCCAATGGAGGCAAGGGGGCTCGCTGGGAGCAGGGGCCGTGTTGACATCGCCGGCGTGGGAATACACTTGCTAGTGAGCCAGAGGGCGACTCAGCCTATCTGACAGAGCGAGGAATTAGAGCTATAGGCAGGGGATAAAGGAGAGATACTCGGGGTGTCTGACACTGAGGACTGACACTGAGGACTTGCTCTTCCACAGTCGAGAGAGAGAACATTTTCTCTATAAGCTGGAGGGTCCTCCCACACTAATAAAATCCTGGACATGGCAGCACATACACAAACGCACAAGCACTATGGATGTAGCTAAATTAGGACCAATGGGACTCTAGCAGTTGGCTGTAAAGTATGTTTTACATCATAGCAACATCCCTGGGCCCTGATGTCTGACTTAACCTTTGGCCTTTTACCCATTCACACACACGCTTACACACACACACATACTGGTGCTGAGCAGTTGGATGTTGAGTGTGTCTTCTCCCAGAGTGTTGCGAGCAGTGCAGGTGAATACTGCGTAGTCCAGCGCTGCACTCACATTCACCACGGTTACTGTGCTGGTGTGTAATGAGCCCTCCCTAACGGTCTTCTCCTGGTACCTACAGACACAGACACACACACACACACACACACACACACAGACACACAGACACACAGACACACACACACACACACACACACACACACACACACACACACACACACACACACACACACACAGACACACAGACACACAGACACACAGACACACAGACACACACACACACACACACACACACACACACACACACACACACACACACACACACACACACACACACACACACACACACACACACACACACACACAATATGGCTATAGGGCAGACAGCAGGCACTGTGACAGGTATTTGCATAGGGAGAGGCAAAGTCCCAAATTAAGATTTAATGGTGAGATACTGAATGAATGTATAAACTATGGAAACTAACCTAGTTATCCACCATCATTAATATTTTGCCACATTCTCATGACACTGTAGTTTAAAGTTTCGACATTGTTAGGGACGTGTGTGGCTATGTTTGAGTACGTGAGTGTGTGTGGAACGGGGAGAAGGTGAGAACCAGATGGAGAGTGAGGGGTGGGATGTGCTCTCACCTGGGGTGTATGAAGTCTATGGGCACGCCATTTTTAGCCCAGGAGAAGTGGAGCCGCGGGATGCCCTCTCCCTGGCACACCACCTCAGCTGTTCTGGTGCCATCCCCTCTGCTCGCCACCTTATTCCACTGAGCCCCCTTCTGGAGCTCTGGCTTAACTACACAGGAAAGGACAAACACACAGCCAGAGATGTTCACATTGTACATGTACAAACAGAAATGGATAGACAGAAATATGGAATACAAGCAAATTAATACAGATATGCATAGACATAGTGAATGGTGTCACACAAACAAAGACACCCACAACACTTTTCTACTCCATTGCACCCATGATGTATTCACACGACATGATTGATAGATCTCGGTAGAGCTCGTTAGACTCACAGCGCACCACCAGCTGGACTGAAACGCTGGCAGGGGGCTCTATGTTGTTGTCGGCAGTGCACTGGTAGAGTCCGGCGTGGGCCCGAGTCGCCCCTTGGATGGTCAGCTGCCCAGTGGCCTCATCCTGGCTCTGCTCCCCCATCTCCTCCATCTCCCCCTCACCCTGAGGAAGACAGGGATAGTGGCAAATGAGAGGAAGACAGGAGGACAGCATGCACATCTTCGTACAGCCCCACCCCCTCCTGTGCAAGATCAGTACAGGTACTCCAGGGGGGAGCGGAGAAAGAGAGAGAGAAAAAGAGTAAAAGAGAGAAAAAAGAGAGCAGCAGATACAGGATAGAGAGCGTACGTTGATGAATGTGCCCTTTAGTTGCCGCGCCATAATGAAAGCAATTTTTCTGGATTTGGGCCAAGTGTGGAGCCGGGAGCTGGGAGAGATGGGGCGGAAGGATAGTTAGAGCCGCTGAAATATGGCACATCTCTGCATTTAAGAGGGGGAGTGATAAACGGTAAGAAATGGTCAAATAAAAGAAAGGAGGCCAGATAAAGGGAAATCAAATCAGGAGAATGGAGATGTAAGATGAGATGGGGATATGGGGGTTCTCACCAGCCATTTCCAGGAGAACATTTCAGTGTTGATGATGGGGTTGGCATCTGCTACACAAAACAGGTCTGCTGTCTCCCCCACGTCCACATACACTGGGTCCTTCTCCATCTTCACACTAGGGGCATCTGGGGAGTAGACAATAAGAAAGTAGGACGAGAGAAACAGTAGGAAAGTAAAATCCTACTTTAGAACTTAAGGAACAATCAGTCACTCACCACCCACCGACCTCTAACTCTCTCTCTAATTCTATTCATTCTATTCTATTCTATTCCATTCCATTCTATTCTATGCATCACTGATCCTACAGACACCCTGTACATACTGTAAATAATGACCTTTCTCTAAGTGACCACTTTATATGAAATATTTGCCAATCAATTTAACCCCAGTATATTTTAGAACTGTCCCAACCCCCTACTGTCAGACACCCCTGCCTAATTCAATGTCCCTAAATTGGGCCACATCACCCTGGAGGTTCCCCATTGCATGCCGCCTGTCCTCCACTTTAACTTTGAGCGAGACAGAGGCAGGGAGGGTGCAGTCATCATGGCCCACTTTCCCTCCTTCCATCCCTCCTTCAGTCAGTCACTATGTCCTGGATACAGCAGCACTATGACTCCATCAACATACTGTAGTGTAATCCCTTTCCACCTGACTGTGTGCTCTTCTCTTCCTGTGGGTACCATCTACTTATAACAGTAGTGGCATTAGTGTCCCAGCGCCCCCGTCTGTGTTCATACACACAGCACACTGATGGAATCACCAGAGACACTTACGGCCTTCTCACACACCACATTCATTTTAACCAGGAACAACATTGTTAAGTAGGCTACAGCGCCACCCATTAAAGCTATTACAATCCTCTATACATTATGGAAACCTCCAACTGTCAGGTTCCATCGGATCAGGACAGCGTTGTGCTGTGTGTCCATTAGGCTCGTTCTGTACTGTAGGTTTTACTGGAACATTCAGACCTACATTCAGAACAGTGCGATTGTTACATCATTAAGAGGGCAGTGGGATGGGGATGTGTCGGTCGGTTGGTTCAAGGTTGTGACAGAATTGGTGTTTTTGGGTATACAACACTAGAATGTAATGTAGGTGGCTTGATGAACCACACTCGCATGAGGACTGAGTAACCTTGCCTGTCCTGAGTCCTGAAAACTTGTGTTCAATCCCTGAGCTAATGCCTAGACTTGAGTTCAGTGTTCTAACACGGTGTTGAGATGAGTAGACAGACCAGATTCAACGGCAGTGAGACTTACACTGTACGTCCAGAGTGATGGTGGTATTGTCAGACCCCACCTCGTTGGTACAGTTCACAGTGTAGACCCCGGTGTCTCTCCTTGTCACATTCCAGATCTCAAACGCTGTGCTCTCAGTAAAGTGGTACCGAGGATCCATTTCTGTTCATACACACACACACACACACACACACACACACACACACACACACACACACACACACACACACACACACACACACACACACACACACACACACACACACACACACACACACACACACACACAGCCATCCACAGCCACACAAAAATATTCATTATAAATGCATAAACCACATGTCCCTAAGCCACTCATGGCTTATAAGTGACATCTAATGCTATATTATTGATTGGCCTGGCAAAATTCCCACAGAAACAACAGCCCATGTGACAGCCCACTGTACCACAGCACCCCTCCTTTAATGGCTGGGTAACCCCTCCGGGAGGTGGGTGCAGTGGTGGAGGTTGAGGTGGGAGGTTAGGGACAGGAGTGTGGTGGCTGTGGCCCGATGACAGGGAACGACAGACTACAAAGGGAAGCACAGCCAAGAGCTGCTTAGTGACACGAGCCTACCAGACGAGCTAAACATCTTCTATGCTCGCTTCGGAGGAAGTAACACTGAAACATGCATGAGAGCACCAGCTGTTCCAGAAGACTATGTGATCATGCTCTCCGCAGCCGATTGAGTAAGACCTTTAAACAGATCAACATTCACTGGATTACCAGGACGTGTACTGCGAGCATGTGCTGACCAACTAGCAAGTGTCTTCACTGATATTTTCAACCTCTTCATGTCCAAGTCTGTAATACCAACATGTTTTAAGCAGACCACCATAGTGCCTGTGCCCAAGAACACTATGGTAACCTGCCTATATGACTACCGACCCGTAGCACTCACATCTGTAGCCATGAAGTGCTTTGAAAGGCTGGTCATGGCTCAACATTTACACCATTATCCCAGAAACACTAGACCCACTCCAACTTCCATACCTTTCCAACAGATACACAGATGATGACTTCTCTATTGCATTCCACACTGCCCTTTCCCACCTGGACAAAAGGAACAACATGAGAATGATATTTATTGACTACAGCTCAGCGTTCAACACCATAGTGCCCTCAACGCTCATCAATAAGCTAAGACCCTCGTACTGAGGGTCTTAGCTGCAACTGTATCCTGGACTTCTTGACAGGCCACCCATAGGTCAGGAAGGTAGGCAATAACACATCTGCCATGCTGACCCTCAACACTTAGTCACCTCCTGTACTCCCAGTTCACCTACGACTGCGTGACCACGCATGACTCCAACACCATAATTATGTTTGCTGACGACCGACAACGACAACTTATAGGGGAGGAAGTTAGAGATTGCAAGAACAACAACCTTTTCGTTGATGTCAACAAAACAAAGGAGCTGATCATGGACTACAAAAAACGGAGGCCAAGCACGCCCCCATTCACATTGATGGGGTTGTAGTGGGTCGAGAGCTTCAAGTTCGTTGGTGTACACGTCACTAAGGATCCATCATGGTCCACACACCAACACAGTCATGAAGAGGGCACGACAACATCTCTTCCCCCTCAGGAGGCTGAAAGGATTTGACATGGGCCCTGGCTGCATCACCGCTTGGTATGGTAACTGCTTGGCATCCAACCGCAAGGCACTATAGAGGATAATGTGCACGGCTTTATGCTCCCTGTCTTCTAGGACCTCTATACCAGGCGGTGTCAGAGGAAGGCCCTAAATATTGTCAAAGACTCCAGCAACCCTAGTCATAGACTGTTCTCTCTGCTACCGTACGACAAATGGTACTGATGCACCAAGTTTTGAACCAACAGGACCCTGAACAAGCCAGAAGACTGCTAAATAATGAGTTAAATAGCTAACCAAATAGGTTAGGTTAGTTACCCCGGACCATCTGCGTTGACCCTTTTGGCACTAACTTTAAATATGCTACTGCTACTGTTGATTATATGTCACTTTATTCCTTGTTCCATGTACATATCAACCTCGTACGTTTTGTTGAGAAGGGCCATAAGGAAGTAAGCATTTCACTGTTGTTTACAAAGCATGTGATGAATAAAATACAATTTGATTTGATTTGAACGAGAATCACATCAGGCAGGTTCACATTGCTGCCCGACCTGCCATGTTCTATTTAGAGCATGAATGGCGGCTGATACGAAGCACAGTTGCTGGCTCAGCTGTAGAGAGTTGGCTGGCTATGTAGAGATACCACAGGGAGAAAGGACGAGAACAGGGTGGATCACCTTTGTGCAGCTCCTCCTTGCGGTAGAGCCAACTGCAGGAGACGTCATCTGGATTGGCCGAGACCAGCAAGGGAAGGATGGCTGTATCATCCTCCACTACCTGTATCTTCTGGGGATGGTCAGGGAAGAACTCAGGGGGATCTGACACACACACACACACACACACACACACACACACACACACACACACACACACACACACACACACACACACACACACAAAGGGAAAAAAACATACAAGCGCAGACACAAAGAAACCATGTCAGCCATGAAAGGCGACAGCAGTGCAAATGAAAGAAAAACCTGTTGAGAAGCGGTGTCCACCAATATCACAAAAATACTGAATTCACACAGGAGGCCGGGGTGAGAGGGAAGGAGAGAGAGAGGTAGGTAGAGAATGAGGGCGGGAGGGAGGTTCGGGAGGGAGGAAGGGAGAGGGACAGGCATTAAAACACAGAGTGACAGTAGTGTTGTCCAACAGCAGCTGCACACAAACACACAGTGACATTCCTTCATGCTCGCACGGAGCAGCAGGCTTTGAAGAGCTGGCTGGCTACAGCCTGCGAAACAGCATCAAAGAATAACATGGCTGTGCTGCAAAGCACACACACAATTAGAACAACACTGCCATAGAGCCTGACTAACCCACAGTCACAACAAAGGAATACAGTAACACACACACACACACACACACACACACACACACACACACACACACACACACACACACACACACACACACACACACACACACACACACACACACACACACACACACAAACACACACAAACACAGAGAACATCACAAACACACACAAACAAAACTGCCTTCCATGCACACTATCGTGTCACATTACCATCATGCTTCAAGCCTCACACACACCAGCACACACTTTCTTTTTCTCCTACTCATAACTGTGCACACATTTTTAATACTTTATTTGGATCCCCAGTGAAACAAATTAAGTATTCACTGTGAAACAAATAAAATATTCACAGTGAAACATATAAAGTATTCAAAAGCTCTGTATAACACACAGAGACAAATAGACACATGTATACAACCCACACACTCTTCACCACTCACAGAGGACGTTGAGCTTGTAGAAGGTGTTGACTCCCTCAGACAGCAGAGAGCTGTAGGCCTGACAGGTGATCCTCTGGCCATGGTGCTGGGAGGACAGGGGGAGGGACAGAGTACTGCGTACTGATATGCCCCCAAATGTTGTGTTCTTAGGAGGCAGATCCACCCCTTTCAGCCTGGGAGAGGGAGAGATGAGAGGAGGACATTTGGCGGGTCTACTTTGAACATTGGATAAATCCGTGGCAGGGTTGCCGTTTTAATTAATAAAATAACAACTTCACATTTTTTCTGTGCTCTGACAGTTGATTAATTCATTCTGTAGTGTGTGCGTGCCATCAGAGCGGCACTGAGACAGGCTGCTTGCACAGAATGCTCACAGTGGTGCTGAGGAAAACGTCAGAGAACGATAGAGGCCTCTAGTGGCCAAATGGCCGTTTTATCATGGGCAGCGTCAATGAGGGCTTCCACCATGCTTCCTCCATTTTAAAGTAGTCAAAGTATTCAACTGGGTGGGGATTCCTATGGGTTGTAGCCTCGGTGGCGGTGCCCATGCTGTCACAGATGCTATAATGGAACAGATATAAAGATTTGCCCTCTATCTATTTACTATCTTGTAAAATGCATTATCCTCTCCTGCTTTCACACTTCTTGCTCTTCCCCTCATGTGACTTTCACTCACTACTCACCGATCTTACCTGGGCTAGCTAGCTAACTAACTTGTACACGTAATGGCAGCATTTGATAACACAATTAATGCAAGTGTAAAGCCAACTTATAGAAAACAGTTCACAAGTGAAGTTAAATTTATGTTAACAGACATAAATGTAAAATTGCCTAATCATTCACGTTAGCCCATGGATGGATTTTGACTCAGCAAGTCTGTGTTGATGAGGGCAGTCCAAAACAGACCCATTGTCCAGCAGGTAGAACAAGGCTTTTCAAAACTTAGTTAGGCCTATTGCTCGCTTTAGTAAGCTACAACTTGCCTTTGTCTTTTCAAATGGCTGCATGCAATCACGTAATTCTTTGAATAGGCTATGGCATTGGGATAGGCTACTACTGTCTATAGGCCTATATGCCCTAGGCCTACTACTAGTCATAACAATGAAATCAATTGATATGATCTGGCAGTTTGCGGGCGGGTTTGGGTACAAACTACGGGCCGGGTTGCGACAGCTTTCTGTCATGATTGGCGGGTTACGGTGCAGCCGCGGTATTGTGGCAGGTGCGGTTGGCAAAAAATGGTCCTGCACAAGACTGTAGTCTAGGGTCTCCATTAACTCCACGGCCCACAGACCGGCTCTGCTTAACCTGCCTTCCCCTCACCTGATTGGGCCCAGGCTCCAGGAGATGTTAGCCTGGGGGTTGCTGCTCCCAGACAGGCAGTCCAGACTGAGGTTTTGGCCCCGACGCAGCTCCTTCTGCTTGGCTATGATTGTCACACTCACTGCAGGGACTGGGGAGGGGTGGAGGGGTAGAGGAGAGAGGACAAGACACCACTGTCAACATACTGAGGCTGCTGATTCCGTGTCTTTGTAGCTATATCTTGAATCTACCTATCATCTTGAATTAATTACCTATTATCTTGAATCTACCTATCATCTTGAATTAATTATCTATCATCTTGAATATAACTAATGCTTTCCTCCTCTATTAGTCAGGTCCATAAAGGCTAGTATTAATCCACTCATGCCCAGAGCCCGGTCTGTAAGACTCACACTGGACCATGAGTTTGACTGAGGCGTTGAGGACCATCTTGGCCTTATTGGTGGCATTACAGCGGTAGGTAGCCATGTTGTCACTGGGCTGGAGGCGCACGGCCAGTTCTTTGGACACGCCTTTATCAGAGGGCACCTGTTTGGGGTAGTCTGATAACGCCTTATCATCCTGCAGTGTGGAAAGGAGAGTAGAGAGTGGAGGACATGGTACTGTACAGACAGAGAGTCTTAACTGTTACAACCTTTGACAACTTAACCAATCAAAATGTATGTTGTCATACAATACACACATGTACACACCTTGTACCAGTTGAGGGTTCCTTTGGGACTTCCCCCAATAGAGAAGCAGATGAGGCGTACGATGGTTCCTGATCTCAGAGGAAGCCCTGGGGGAGGGGCTTCTATCCACACTTTCTGAGGAGGGTCTGGGAGGGGAGGGGGAGGAGGAGAGAGATAGGGGTGAAGGGGAGGGAGTACAGAGAGGAAGGGGAGAGAGGGAGAGGGGGGAGGGTGTAAGGGAGAGAGAGATGGGGAGAGAGAGAGAGAGAGAGAGAGAGAGAGAGAGAGAGAGAGAGAGAGAGAGAGAGAGAGAGGGAGGGCGGGAAAGAGAGAGGGGGTTATGTCTATATTGTTATAGTTACAGAAAGCACAGATTGAGAGTGTTGCAATTGTTACTGTACAATGCATAGTTATGTTCTGGTTGTGCAAGGTTTTTTCACGATTGTACTTGTCATAGTCATTCAATAGAGATTCCCTACAACCATTAGGCTTGTAGGGTTGTTGTTGTCACAGTCCTATCCAGAGACTCACAGAAAACAATGAGGTTGTTGGACTGGCTCTTGGAGAAGCGTGTGCCCTTGTTGAAGGTCTCACAGGTGAGGGGCAGCCCATTCTCCTCCCGAGAGACAACATGGGTCAGGTTAGACATGGTTGTCTTCCCCCCGTGGTCTCCCTGGAGACAGGAAAGGACACATGACAACGTCAGGAAGAGACAGGAAGTTCTAGTGTCCTTAAACATTTTCCTTAAAAAATGTTAAATACACAGTAAGCTGCTGACAGGAAATACAATAATAATACTGTTTTGATGATGGAAATGAGCTTTGTGTCTCTCTAACTCTTGTGCTCTACTTACATTGTGCCTGGTCCCTGATAATAAACAAACAAATAAATCACATGCATATACTTCTTCAAGCTCGCAATACCCGTAATAAATTTAATCAATCCCCCATTTGCTCCTGCATGATGCTAGTCATGTCTGCTTTGCACGCAGGGTTCATCAAGGCTTTCATTGAGATGATTAGTGCAAAAGCCTTTTCCAGAGAGAAACAGACACAAGAAGGAACGCGTTCACAAAGAACCACCACTGAGGTGTCAGTCTTTATTAACCCTCAGACATATTCAGGCACATTAAAGCTGGATAGAATGCAGCAGTAAATGCTAGATCAAATGAAAATTATTTCTCCAAATGAACAAAGAGCCGAAATAATGGTTCTCTCAACTCCCATGTCAGCTTTTATTCACTTTTATCTCATTAACATACTCAAAAGCCGAGAGAGAAGAATACTGGAACCCTTTTTGAGGATTCACTCATTGGCAAAGCCTTGTATAGTATAGACTGAATAGTAGTTCTTTGGTCAGAGCAGAGAGAGAATGAAGAACAGATTTAATGGGGTTAAGGTGGAAACTCTACACGGAGTAGAATAATATGAGTTCTTTCAGAATCAAAGGCTTCTCTCACAGATGCTTGTCATTGGGCGCTCGAGATGTGCAAATCAGACTGCCTGAAGTCTGAATTAAGTATTTTAAGTGTGCATTGACTTCTGAGGTGTAGTTTGAAAGGTAATTTTCAATTCAATTTACAGTACATAAAGAGGCCACAGCAGGCAACCAATACATGTACCGAAATTACAGAGGGTTATATACACAAAAAGTCAAAGTCTTGTTTCCGTTGTGGTCCTCTATTGGTAGGCAAAGGGACTACAAAGGGAAACCCATCCGCGAGCTGCCCAGGGACGCGAGCCTACCAGCTGAGCTAAATGCCTTTTGTGCTCGCTTCGAGGCAAGCAACACTGAAGCATGCATGAGAGCACCAGCTGTTCCGGACAACTGTGTGATCACGCTCTCCGTAGCTGATGTGAGCAAGACCTTTAAACAGGTCAACATTCACAAGCCACTGGGCTTGACGGATTACTAGGACGTGTACTCAAAGCATGCGCAGACAAACTGGCAAGTGTATTCACTGAGTATGTAATACCTATATGTTTCAAATAGACCACCATAGTCCCTGTGCCCAAGAAAGTGAAGGTAACCTGCCTAAATTATTACCACCCATGAAGTGCTTTGAAAGGCGGCTCATGGCTCACATCAACACCATCATGCTGGAAACCCTAAACCCACTCCAATTCGCATACCTCTCCAACAGAGCCATAGATGATGCAATCTTAATCACACTCCACACTGCTCTTTCCCACCTGGACAAAATGAACACCTATGAGAGAATGCTGTTCATTGACTACAGCTCAGTGTTCAACACCATAGTACCCACAAAGCCCATCACTAAGCTAAGGACCCTGGGACTAAACACCTCCCTCTGTAACTGAATCCAGGACTTCCTAACGGGCCGCCACCAGGTGTTAGGGGTAGGGAACTACACATCTGCCACGCTGATCCTCAACACTGGGAACCCTCTGTGGTGCATGCTTAGTCCCCCCTGTACTCCCTGTTCACCCAAGATTGTGACTCCAACACCATCATTAAGTTTGCTGATGACACAACAGTAGTAAGCCGGATCCCCGACAACAATGCGACAACCTTTGGGGAGGAGGTCAGAGACCTGGCAGTGTGGTGCCAGGACAACAACCTCTCCCTCAATGGGAGCAAGACAAAGTAGCTGATCGTAGACTATAGGAATAGGAGAGCCGAACAGGCCCCCATTAACATAGACGGGCTGAAGTGGAGTGGGTCGAGAGTTTCAAGTTCCTTGGTGTCCACATCACCAACAAACTATTATGGTCCAAACACACCAAGACAGTTGTGAAGAGGGCACGACCACAAACAGATCCTCAAAAAGTTCTACAGCTGCGCCATCGAGAGCATCCTGACCGGTTGCATCACTGCCTGGTATGGCAACTGACTGTAAGGGTAGTGCTTAAGGCCCAGTAAATCTTCTGACGTCCAGGACCTATATATTAGTGTCTAAGACTCCAGTCACCCAAGTCATTGACTGTTCTCCCTGCTATCGCATGGCATGCGGCACCGGAGCGCCACGTCTCGGACCAAAAGGCTCCTTAATAGCTTCTACCACCAAACCATAAGACTGCTGAACAAGTAATCAAATGGCCACACAGACTATTTACATTGACCCCACCCCTTGTTTTTACACTGCTGCTACTCGCTATTTATTATCTATGCACAGTCACTTTGCATACTACCTCGACTAACCTATACCCCCGCACATTGACTCGGTACCTTTAACCCCTGTATGTAGCCTCGTTATTGTTAAGTACTTTTCTTGTGTTACTGTTTTTACATTTTGACTTTAGTTTATTTGGTAAATATTTTCTTAACTCTATTTATTGAACAGCATTGTTGGTTAAGGTCTTGTAAGTAAGCATTTCACGGTAAGGTTTCACCTGTTGAATTCGGCACATGTGACAAATACAATGAGATTTGGTTTGATTTGAAGTGGCTGCAGGGCAATACAGGTGACATGGGCACTCTGTGCCATACATTCCATTATACACATATTTACGTATTTACAAAAAAAGCAGATATGCACAACTACCAAATCACTCCTCTAGTGCAGAGTGGCTTTACACTTTGCTAGGAGGCTATGCCAACATTAACCAAGCCTTGTGGTAGTGCTTGAACCTAAGACTGGCAGAAACCGGTTTTATCTCAGCCTGGAGTTTGTTCCACTCTGCTGCTCTTGAACCAACATGGTACGACATCTGTGGCACTGCCTGTCATGGTGTAGGAATGAGAGTCCCTAACAGTAGTAAGAGAGTTCCTTAGACACTGTGGCACTGCCTGTCATGGTGTAGGAATGAGAGTCCCTAACAGTAGTAAGAGAGTTCCTTATACACTGTGGCACTGCCTGTCATGGTGTAGGAATGAGAGTCCCTAACAGTAGTAAGAGAGTTCCTTATACACTGTGGCACTGCCTGTCATGGTGTAGGAATGAGAGTCCCTAACAGTAGTAAGAGAGTTCCTTATACACTGTGGCACTGCCTGTCATGGTGTAGGAATGAGAGTCCCTAACAGTAGTAAGAGAGTTCCTTATACACTGTGGCACTGCCTGTCATGGTGTAGGAATGAGAGTCCCTAACAGTAGTAAGAGAGTTCCTTAGACACTGTGGCACTGCCTGTCATGGTGTAGGAATGAGAGTCCCTAACAGTAGTAAGAGAGTTCCTTAGACACTGTGGCACTGCCTGTCATGGTGTAGGAATGAGAGTCCCTAACAGTAGTAAGAGAGTTCCTTAGACACTGTGGCACTGCCTGTCATGGTGTAGGAATGAGAGTCCCTAACAGTAGTAAGAGAGTTCCTTATACACTGTGGCACTGCCTGTCATGGTGTAGGAATGAGAGTCCCTAACAGTAGTAAGAGAGTTCCTTATACACTGTGGCACTGCCTGTCATGGTGTAGGAATGAGAGTCCCTAACAGTAGTAAGAGAGTTCCTTAGACACTGTGGCACTGCCTGTCATGGTGTAGGAATGAGAGTCCCTAACAGTAGTAAGAGAGTTCCTTAGACACTGTGGCACTGCCTGTCATGGTGTAGGAATGAGAGTCCCTAACAGTAGTAAGAGAGTTCCTTAGACACTGTGGCACTGCCTGTCATGGTGTAGGAATGAGAGTCCCTAACAGTAGTAAGAGAGTTCCTTAGACACTGTGGCACTGCCTGTCATGGTGTAGGAATGAGAGTCCCTAACAGTAGTAAGAGAGTTCCTTAGACACTGTGGCACTGCCTGTCATGGTGTAGGAATGAGAGTCCCTAACAGTAGTAAGAGAGTTCCTTATACACTGTGGCACTGCCTGTCATGGTGTAGGAATGAGAGTCCCTAACAGTAGTAAGAGAGTTCCTTATACACTGTGGCACTGCCTGTCATGGTGTAGGAATGAGAGTCCCTAACAGTAGTAAGAGAGTTCCTTAGACACTGTGGCACTGCCTGTCATGGTGTAGGAATGAGAGTCCCTAACAGTAGTAAGAGAGTTCCTTATACACTGTGGCACTGCCTGTCATGGTGTAGGAATGAGAGTCCCTAACAGTAGTAAGAGAGTTCCTTAGACACTGTGGCACTGCCTGTCATGGTGTAGGAATGAGAGTCCCTAACA